>NC_080727.1:19425000-19537500 GCF_019097595.1 Hemibagrus wyckioides
ACGTTTGCTTCCAAGGTTCTCCTGCTTTCAGAAGTAGTACAGGAGCCCTTAGCTTGGGTTAAAATAATCCAGTGCTCTCTGACGTAACATGAGAACAGAGATGACATGGATTCAAAGAGGAATGTCGAGTGTATGGAGCACATGACTGGAGGCTTGGACTAAGTAACCAGGCTGGAATAAGATGATGAAAACGTGGCCAAGTTCCTCACTGTGGAGCCTTGCAGCAGGGCAAAAATAACTAGTGTCAATCTTTTCGGCATATTCTGTAAGGCCCATTGCTCTTGGAAAATAAGAAGGAGGGGAGGCAAGAGAAAAGAAACAAGGGGTGAAGGAGAAAGATGGGAGGAGCGAACACAAAGCGAAAGGAAAGCCATGCATAATGCATCACGCTGACAGGAGCGCGGAGGAGAAGGAAGGTGTATTTACTCGATTGGATTTCAGTGGAGACAAATAGAATTGTCCTTCTCTGAAATTTATCACATCCACTCCCAATTACATGGGGAGAGTCACTCCAGGGTTCGATCTCTAACGGGGTCAGGCTTTACTGTATACCGTCAAGGGTCACGGTTATACAGAGGCTGAAAACAAACCCCTTATTTTATTAGCCAGTTGATTAACAGGTGAAGAAACTGCCATTGTGTGTGAGATTGCTGAGTTTTTACAGCATTTCTTTCTTTTTTTTTTTTTTTGGTCTGTACTACGAAGATTCCATAACTTAAAAGATCTAACTTTAGGCTATAGGAGACATGTAGCACAGATGTTTCTGCACAAATAAGCACAATTACTCCCGTTTAAGCTCTGATGCAATTATTCCTGTCTGGCTTTGATGCTAGGAATGTCAAATCTGTTTTTCCATGCGCTCAGAGCACCGTGTGGCGTTTGCCAACATCCGCATTTTCAGCATGTTTCGAGGGGGAAGAAGTGAAATAATCAGTACTAAAGCAGATGGAGCAAACATTAGCATGTCTACCTGAACCTCGCCTGCTAATCCGTTTTAAAGAAGGAACATTCAGGAAGTCTCGCAGCCCTGAAGCAGGCCAAAGTACCGCAAACTTTTGATTAGCTTTGCCTTTAACCTGAATGCACCACGCTTTGATCTCTGCTTTGACGACGGAAGATAAGTAGTAGTAAAACGGGGGTATAAACGTTCTCAGAGGTCGTCTGTGTGCGACTTTTGGACTTGTTCGGTGCGAGACTCCACCTTCTGATAGTCACCTGTGCCCCAGAGCATCACTCCGCATGACTCCACTGGCACTTGGCGATGCCTGGTGCTCCGATGCCAAGCCCTGCCAGCTCCGCCAGGTGGTTAAAGTCAAGGGTATAAATCTGTCCGTGAGGAAAGCTGTGTGTGTGCAAACACTGCTGCAGAGAATCTCTAATATACACCATCAGATACAAAACAGTGGTTCGGGTCCAAGACAGGTTCATCGTCTGCCCTACAGCCATAAAAAATTGTCGTCATAATGATTTGATGCTTTAAACAAATTATAAGGTAGAGTAAAATTATGCCCTGGTCCCAATGAATGGTAATCAAAGGCCAAGTAACTGAAAGATCCCAGATACACCTCACCACCATACCCCCATGTGGTTCTTCCTGCAACTTCATACATCAGAAGTCTTTCCAACTTTGCAGCACCAGCTTTGGATCAGCACCAGCTTTGGAACAGCAGTGAATCAGTGTATCTGGGGTCTGGTTAGGATCGTATACCTCTCACAGCTTTGTTTATGGAATTCATCTATCGAAACCCTCATCAGACCTCGTTTTCTGTTTGACTAAGCCCCCCCTCACCAAAACAATGCTCATGAACCACACAAGAGTTCTTGATGTTACATAAACGGCCGCTTGTATAACAAGGCTGGTTAGTGCACGTGTCCTCAAACGCATTTTTTCGACACCTCTTCATATTTTTTAATCCCCAGCAGGATGCTGAATGAATGGCTTTTGAAGATTAGCTCGATTATCGGAGCATCACGTACGTAACTGTCTCTGTGAATCTGTGAATACCGAGGCACCGATTTCAGAAAAGGGCATCTTGAATCTTGTATCCGAGAGGTCCGAGGACTAAGTGGTTCTAACGCAGATAGTGCTGAGGTGTCTAGTCCGGTATATTCAGGCTTTATCCGAGGATGAAGCAGGAAGCAGAGCCAGTGGAGGGAAATGAAATTAATAGCTCCTCTTGTGAATGCTCAGAGCTCACGCAGGTGAAGGATGGCTCTCAGTGAGCAGGCCTAAGGACCTCGCTCCCCTGCAGCATGCCAAGAATACCTAATGCACAGCTCCATTATGAGAGGAAAAGAGGTTACTCAGCGAATCAGATGATTGAGTTGGGACCAGAGAGGGTTAGAGAGAAAGAGCGGCAGCATTTCCACCGAACTTTGCAGGAAAAAGGGATGGGGGTGGGGATGGAGGATTTTATTCTGTACCCGTCATGGCCTCTTTTCTTTCCTACGAGAAGCATGTCGCAGTTCTGAAAGCATACACACGGCCTGCCAGCCACTACAATGATTTATGAAGGGAGTGGAATGAATTGTTAAAGCGTTCATATAACAGCTTGAGGGTCATTATTTCATTCTCTATGTGAATGTATTTACTTTTGAAATAAGAGCGCTGGGGCGGGATGTGTCGAGAGGTGCCAATAATTTTCACAACAACTACAGTGTTCCGCACCCTCGTCAAGCTGTTCAACAATCAATGGCTTTTTATTAGGGAATGCGGAATTAAGACATACTTTCCTTGTGTCCCTCATTCATCTTTCTTGTTTCATTCCTTATTTCTTTCTCTCATTCTTCCCTCTATCTTTCAGTCTTCCTCATATCCTTGTTTTTCCTTTTTTTTCCCTATTTAATTCCTTGTTTCTTTCCTTCCTTGTTTCCTCTTTTCACTCCCTGCTTCCTTCTTCCCCAGTTTCTTTTTGTTTCTTATTCATTTCCTTCCCTACTTATGTTTCCTTTTTTTTTTTAATTCATTCCTTTTCAGTCCTTAATTTTTACTTGCTTTGCTCCTTCCTTCTTTTGCCATTTAATCTATTTTTCTTTCCTTGTTCCTTTCATTCTTTCCCCCAGTTCAGTCGCTGTTTCTGTTTCCTTTCTTTCCATATTCTTCTTTCTTTTTCATCCATCCAACAATGAGTCATAAAAAATAGTTTTTTTTATTCAATTCCACAATTTATAGATATAACGGGAGGGAAAAAAATGAGACAGTAGAAGAACTGTTCCATTAGGTTTTCATTACAGTGAGTGAACAGTTGAGTCATCAAAGCACTGATAACTGATGATCTGATCTTATGAGAAACATCCATCAGGCAGGTTTTCTGTCCATACGGCGAATAAAACGATCCTGAGCATAAATTTTAATATGCATAGTAACCTGGGAACTTTGTGCATCAGGTACTTTTAGCTGCGAATGACTGTGTGTGTAAATGTGCAACTCTTGACACTTGCACTCTCACGTTGGCACTAAAACTGTTTTAGCACCACGGGGGCAGTTCGTCACGCTCTCCGAACCACACGTCCCGAAGATCTTTTCTCCGATCAGTGCAGTTTTTTTTCCCCGACGGCTCGGGGTTTAACCGGAGCAGAAATCTGCATTGCTCGAACGCCGCCAGTCTTCCTTATCGAGTCGGGCAGCTGCACTTCATTTCTATTTTAGCTTCACTTATTCCATGCATCCGTCTGTGGTGGAGTTGTCTTTGTTAGTTTGTCAGAGCATATAAGAAACGCTCAGACGGGAAAGTACCCGAGAGCGTGACTTTGATTCCTCACTGAAAGAGCAAACGTTTTAGCTCTCTGTTCAAGGTTTGTGCAACAAATGATTAATATTGCAGAACGGATGATTCAGACGAGGATGCAAGACGGCAGAAGAAAATTAATAAATAAATAAATAAAAATCCTTCATTCATGATCATGCAAAGGAAGGAAGGACCCAATATAATCGCGGTCCAATGAGGCCGGAATAAATATGTCTGTATTTATGGCATTCTGGCCAATAACAAATTGGCTGCACTAAGAAAGCAGGCAGGTCTACAAATTTTAATAGGAGTACTGATCGATACCAGGTGCTTGCTCCATTTACGGAGCCAAAAATGGACATAAAACAAGTTGAAGCACTTGCAAAAGTGGGTCAGAGTCCTGTTGCTTTACAGCGCCTGGCCAGTTGGGGTGAAGTGGGGAGGAAAGAGGGGAGAAGGGTTGGGGGATGTGGTTCTGGCAGATGCCTTGCCCTCGTCTCCCTCGGTATTGCTCAGAACAAGTAGAACGATCCGATCGAGACGGAGCCGATCAATTATGTGGGCACCAGTGGAGCCAAAGGCCGGCGGAGCGGGCTGACGCCAGCGGCAGGCGTAGGCTGGCATTCCTCCTGTCACAACCACGCTCCACATGGAGACGCACCATCTGGCACACTCGAGTACGTTGGCCAGGGTATGCGGAACGCTGCTGCCCAAAGAAAAAGCTCTGGGATCTCTCCCATCAGTCATCCGTGTCCGTTTTAAATAAACGTCAGAGCGACTGATGTGGTGTGGAAAAGTCTATTAAATTCCACTTAAATAATTGTCTGTTGTACGCCGTGTGCTGTGATTTATATACACAGCAGCTCCAGGAGCTGGCTCAGATTAGAGGAATCTCCATTTCCTCTCTCCCTCTCCATTCATCTAACACACCGTCTAACAGGACTTCTTCGGCTGTGTGATTAAAATACTCGACTGACGAGGTTGTCAACTGCTTAATTACAGCACAATGACAAACACGAGACTGTGATTAGTTCATTCAAGAGCGGCGCTTGTACTATACAGAATCGTGGTCGTTCACTGGGACACGAGACATTGTGGTCTATCTTTAACCAGTCAAGACAGATTTGTTCCACTTTACTGATTATTTGTTGTAGAGTTATAATAATATGGATTTGCACCGCTGTCCATCATGTCATGTTAAGCATCCTCCTACGCTGTTTATTGTTTTAATTTGAAAATATTTCCGTGGCATCCCTAATAAATATAATTATCCTTTGTAAACCTCATATTTGACTGATATTTGCCATGTCACACACATTGTTGGATTTTATTTCAATTTAAAGAATTCAAAATATTCTCCTTTTAGGTTGAGCGTGAGAGTGACATGTCTAGAGCATGTGGGATGGGCGGGGCTTCCTGGTGAGATCGGAAAATGACCGAGAATCTACGCAATCCTCGCAAGCACGTGAGAACAAACTGCATAAAAGTTGGTCGGTCTGATGACCAAGCTTCCAAGTCCTGCATACATTCCACAATAAAACTGAACAAAGTGATAATTAACAGACCATCTTTCGAAAGCCTAATCTCATGTACACGTGTCCATGGTTGTGGAGGGAGGTCATCTCCTGCGGTTGCGTAAGCCGGATTCAGAGCAGCGCTCCACGAAATGGCCTTCGCTCAGCTTCAGTTCTTTTCCCCTGTGCCGTCAGTGTGGTTTATGCAGCTGAACGTTTAATCCAATCCATCTCTTCGATGATCTGTTTAATCTGCATTTTCTCCCGCATGGGCCACATGAGGGCGGATTATCAGCCGTGGATTCTTCTAGGAGTTACGAAAACCGCTGAGGTTAAGCTTGGTTGAAGCTTTTAAGTCAGAGGAAGTGGTTCTGTGATCAGTCCAAAAATTTTTTTTTTTTAAATTACGTGAGCTGTAAAAGAATCTGAGCCATTCGCTAGCTATCATTTTAGTCACCGAACACAAACATTTTCCACGTAAGGCTTGTTCAACAGATTTGGTTTGATTTCAAATGAAAATCAGAGAGTAGAATGCTGACTCAAAATAATCACTCTTTACAGCCGTGGTGAGCAGAAAAGCATCTCAGAACATACTTTAGCTTGATGTTCCGAAGTAGTGGATTGTTTCATGCCCAGTGTAGCCTCAGATTCCTGATCATGATTGACAGAAGAGGAACCTGATGTGTTCAACACATTCAACATTGAACACTGTCCATTATCCACATCTTCAGCTTCGGAATCTGGTCCAAATATGCAAAAACCAGCCTTGCGTTCGGAATGAATACAGAAAGAGAATCTCATCAACATCTCCTACTCCTTCTGTCAGGTTCCTGCGCTGATGGTAATGTCAGCTCGGGTATTGGGCTGTCAGCAGGAAGTGTCACACTAGGCCTTGCACTTTACAACCATCACGCGGTGAGAGAACTGCTGCCACCTGGGTCCTGTCAAGATGCTGCTCGTACAGAACATGTCTCTGTGGTGTGTGTGTGTGTTTGGTGTGTGTACGGTGATGAATCTGCAGGGCTGAACTACACCGGCGAGAGAAAGCCAGGTACATCTGTCTGCTCTCTGGTGCATATTGTCCTGCTCATCAGAGTCAGCAGAGTCACACCGGACAAACCCGAACCCACCTTCAGACCCCCAGGTTGAGAAGAAGCGTCTCGGCTATACACCCCGCCCATGAATTACACGACGGAGGAAAGAGATAAGACTGCAGAAGAACATAAAGGTGTCAGGAGGAACATAAATCAGCGTCCGGGCCGTCAGCAGCGGTTGGCGCTCTTAAAGCAAACGCCATCAATTCTGTGAAAGGACGACGGGATTAGTATTCACGGACACATCCTGCTCTCTGCGCCAGAACACCTGCGAGTCTGCATTACATTTTCAAAGATGAAACAAAAAAAAAATAATAATAATAAATAAGGACAACACCAACGGTACCTGCACCGGTTATCTTGGCAGAGCACCAGGAGTCGTATACTGAGACGGTGGAGGGGAAAAAAGGCACAAAAAATCTTCTTATTAAAAAAGTTCTTATGTTTTCATGGGCAGCTTGTCTTATGGTACAAAAAGACGGGTCAATAAAACCTCGTTAACAAACAAACGGTAGGAGCTCCCTAACGAGCGGTACTTTAATAACGTGACGAATAAAGGCTTCATTCCTAAGCAATGATAGGAATTTTACACATCCACAGTGTATTTACAGTACATTACTGTTCTGCCACTCATTCATATTCATAAATATATTTTTACATTTTCTTTATATATTTTTCCTTCGCACATACAAATAATTGTATTCCCATTTTTATTGCAACTATTTTTATGTCGAAAAGCATTTCACTACATTTACAGTGGTGTACATATATATATATATATATATATATATATATATTTTATTATTAAGAATTATTATAACTGTATACTTATACACATACATTTTATTATATGAATTACTACTCCGCCCACTTTCGCAGTGCATGAGGACTCTGATTGGTTTGATGCATAATAAATTATTGTTCAAATCATATGCTCAGTCATCAGAGCTCAAATGAACTGGACAGGAAGGAAAATTTTGGAGCAAAGTGTTAGACAACGACATCATCACCACCACACTGATATCACAATGTACAGATCCAAAACTATTTATAATCCACGCTAAGGGCTACTGAAGCTGTCCCTGAACGGACAGGATGTCTGCCACCAGACGGGTGACAAATTAAAGGAAAATATAAATAAGCGGGTTTGTTTTTTGCTATCACATACATAGCAATTTAAAATGATAATGGGTGTGGTCTCGTCAGTGGTGACTCTGCCCACTTTTGCAGTGTATGAGGACACTCTGTTTGGTTGCATATTAAATTATCGTTCAATCATATGCTCAATCATCAGAGCTCAACTGATCTGGACAGGGAAGGAAAATTTTGGAGCAGTGTTAATCATCATCATCATCATCACCACCACCACCCAACTATCACAATGTTTATCCCTCAGTTACAGATCCAGATTTATAATCCACGCTAAGCGCTACTGAAGCTGTTCCGGAAGCACAAGATGGCTGAACTTTATGTTGCATTTTGTCATAATTTAATTCGTCACTTTCCTGAAAATCAAACAACTTCTGTAGCGTGAAATGAAGCACATTTAACACAACTCAGCAAAAAAGAAATGACTCCATTTCAAATTGCCAAATATCCTTCCTAAAGGTCCTCCTGGTGAATTTCACAAACAAATTAAACAAGGAAAGAAAATTACTAAATGTGAGTCATGCAGCAAAACGAACACGATGAGCTTCCCTGCTATGCTGTACGTTCAAAAGTATGTGGACGCCTTGGCATCGCACCCATGTGTGCTTTTACCCTTTTAATACAAGGCTACGCAATAATCAGGGCTATTTTTGCATCTTACTTGCACACTTACGGCTTTTTTGTTACTTCTGAAATAAATTTGGATTTTGGTCGATGTTTTCAATTTTGTTTTTAAACTTACACAAGACACGAGTTGCCTTTCAAAGACAGCAGCACCCTCACTACAAATCTGGAAAATACAGCTTTTATGTAAATTAGGTTGCAAGTGTGAAGTGTTCCTGATTCTCAGGGAAAAAGTCTTTTTTTTTGTTTATGCTGTTAATGACAGAGCTGTTAGTAAAAAGAAGCAGAGTAAAGTGGTAACAAAATGGAAGACACAAATCATAATGAGAAGATGATCTAAAGTTGCACTTTATGTTCTATCAAATTATCTACATTTCTATTAAGCAGATAACATTTAGCGAAGCATTGAGGTTAATATAGCTGTAGGAAAGTTTTTCAGTCAAAAAATAAATAAATAAAAAATTTCTTTTGGTCTGTTTTCTCTGTGGGAATCCTGAAGGCTTTACGTTTGACCTAGTTTATATAAAATCTGTATTTTTTACATTTTTATTTCGAGTGCTACTTATCTCGAGCAAGTTTAAAACAAAATAATCATAAAAAACCAACAAATTTATAGTTACTGAAAATTTTAAATGTTTCTGAATGTCACGTGTATGTAAATATTACATATTAAATTGTACTTAAACACTTTTGTCCATTTTCCATCTTCCAAGCCAACTTGGATACATCAGAGGTCAGGAATGAATAGTATGTTTCAGTGTACACCCTAAACAAAAGATTATTGTAATGCAACCAAAGCAGCATGACAAGACACACACACACACAAAAAAGTGCAACAAGACCTGACTGTTCACGCCTTCAAGCGGATTCAAGCCAGGAGGATGAGATGCAGATCACACCGTCAGCGCGGCAATAAGTAATGCCTCTCTCTCACCTATAAATAATTCAAATTGCACCGATTGCTTTGAATTATTCATTTAAGTTTATAATTCATCTTCTATCGCAATTTCCCTTCATGAGGGGAGAAGAAAAAAAGAGGTTTATGAAAGATGAAATGCTACGAGCAGCGACACGGGATCCGTGCCCGCCGGCTCTGTGTGGGGAGAAAGCCGTAGGTCCTCACATCACCTTTTGGGTGATGGTTATTTAAAAGAATGGACAGGATGTCTGCCACCAGACAGGTGACAAATTAAAAGAAAAAATTATAAATAAATAAATAAGCGAGTTTGTTTTTTGCTAGTATGACTGTCACATACAAAGCAATTCAAAATGATAATGGGTGTGGTCTTGTCAATGGTGACTCCGCCCACATTTGCAGTGCATGAGGACTCGCTGATTGGTTTTGTTGCATATTAAAATATCGTTCAATTATATGCTCAGTCATCAGAGCTCAACTGAACTGGACACTGAAGGCAGATTTTGAAACAAAGTGTTAGACATCATTGACTACATCCATCATCACCACCACCAATATTACAATGTTTATCCCTCAGTTACAGGTCCAGACAGATTTATAATCCACGCAAAGGGCTACTCAAGCTGTCCCTGAACGGACAGGATGTCTGCCAAAAGACGGGTAACAAAATAAAGGAAAATAAAAATAACTGGGTTTGTTTTTTGCTAGTATGACTGACTGTCACATACAAAGCAATTTAAAATGAAAATGGGTGTTGTCTTGTCAATGGTGACTCCGCCCACTTTTGCAGTGCATGAGGACTAACTGATTGGTTTTGTTGCATATTAAAATATTGTTCAATCATATGCTCAATCTTTAGAGCTCAACTGATCTGGACACTTAATGAGAATTTTGGAGCAAAGTGTTATATATCATCATCATCATACCAATATAAATCCCAATGTTTATCCCTGATTTATAATACACGCTAAGGCCTACTGAAGCTGTCCCGGAAGCACAAGATGGCTGAACTTTATGCTGCTTTTTTTCCTTTAATTCGTCACTTTCCTGAAAGTCAAACACAACTTCTGTAGCGTGAAATGAAAACACATTTAACACAATCAGCAAAAAGGAAATGACTCATTGGCATCTATCTGCACATGGTCCTTCCGGTGAATTGCACAAACAAATTAAACAAGGAAAGAAGATAACCAAATGTGAGTCACGTAGTACAACAAACACGACGGGCTTCCCTGCTACGCTGTATGTTCAAAAGTATGTGGATACCTCAGCATGACACCCATGTCTGCTCTTATCTGCTAACATAACGGGACTACACAATCAGTATTACTTTGCATCTTACTTGCACACGCCATATATTTTGCATAGCTTTCATTTACAATGAGCATCTTTTATTCAGTACCTCAATATACTAATTATCTCTTGTACCTTTAAATTCTAGTTTTTGCACACTACTTATCTCTTATACCTTTAAATTTTTAGTATTTGGTATTTTTTGTAATATTTATTTATATTTTTTGTTATATTTTGTACCCTTAAATTCTAGTATTTAGTACTTTTTGTTATTTTATTTGTTATATTTGTTATATTTTGCACCCTTAAATTCTAGTATTTAGTATTTTTTGTTATATTTTATTCTATTATATTTTATATATATTTGTTATATTTTGTATTTGGTTATTTTTTTAATATTTTATTTTATTACATTTTATTTGTATTATTTTTCATTATATTTTGTACACTTAAATTCTAGTATTTAGTATTTTTTGTTATATTTTATTTTATTATACTTTATATATGTTATTTTGTATCCTTAAATTCTAGTATTTGGTTATTTTTTTTTATATTTTATTACATTTTATTTGTTTTATTTTTTTGTTATATTTTGTACCCTTAAATTCTAATATTTAGTATTTTTTTATATTTTATTTGTTATATTTTTTGTAATATTGTTTACCCTTAAATTCTAGCATTTGGTTATTTTTTTTAATATTTTTTTATATTTTGTTTGTTATATTTTTCTTACATTTTGTACCCTTAAATTTATAATATTTAGTATTTTTATTTTATTTTTTATTTATTACCTTATTACCTATGCTTGTGGATACTGATGGAAGTTGTAAATTTTCCATTGGGATGAATAAAGTATCTATCTATGTTTCTTATAAATAGATTTGCACACATTCATATACTCTATATACTATTACTATCCTTAAATCTTTTCCTTTCTTTTGTTTAAATTATACCCCTACAGTTTGCCTGAGCCTCACCTAAGCATTTCATTGTACATGGGATTTAGTCCCCAGTAGAAAAAGCTCCACTCTTGTGGGAAGGCTTTATACTAGATGATGGAGCGTGGATTTGTGTTCAATTCAGCTACAAGAGCATTACAAACTGGTGCGCAGTTCAGTCAGGGTTCTGTGCAGAAAACTCGAGTTCCATATCTTCACGGAGGTTGCTTTGTACAAGAGGGGTATCATCGTGCTGGAACTGGTGTGTGTGCTGCTTAGTTCCAGAAGAGAAACTGCGGCGCTGCATCGTACAAGGATGTTCCATACGACTGTGTCATGCGTTGTGGCTACAGTTTGGTGAAGAACCATGTAGGTGGGTTTCGATCATGGATGCGTGTCCATATATTATTATTTATATCTGATCTGCACTGTAATAAGCTGCTGTGGTATAAGAGAAATAAAACAATCATTTTCCGGCTCCGTAATTTCTCGCAATATAAATATCGTATTAATCTCTTTCACACGTACGCCAGACGTCGAGTGTTGCGAATGTTCCTTCTCCAGCTTTTGCTCTCGCTCACTGCTTTTGATTTCTCTCAGCTCCAGCACAGTGAGCAGCAGCCCTTTTTTAGGTCATTCAGGTCATCAGGACATTTCAGGTCTCTGAAAGGCGTCTTTCAGGAAGTGGCACACGGCGTACCCTCACACCGATGTGCCAGTACACGGCTCGGTGTGAAATTTTAAAGCACCTGGCTACACATTTGTTTGGGTCAGGAACTGTGTGGAGGAGAAAGACATTGCTGTGGGATTTTTTTTTTTTGCTGTGAATACAGAGCTGCTTAAATTGGCATCAAGGAGCAAGGTCAAGAATTATGAATTAGTGTAACTGCAACTGATCCTGTAAAGCGCCGAGCGTCAATGAAACTTACTAGTGTTTCACTTTATTTCTTGTTATTAGAGAAAACCCTTAGGACGACAAATACGCTGGCACTCTCGGACACTCGCAATGTCGGGTTCTACTATTGTCAGAATCCGAGGCTACACAGGACACCAGGACACACAACCCGGACCGTTGGAAACGAGATAAAACTTCTTGCTGGTCCATATTTATTATTGTCTAAAATCTCAAAATATACTTTCCCCATACTCTGTATGTGTGTTGTGATCTTTAGCTACAATGACTGCGAGATTGGCTAGAGATATTTGCTACTGTGAGTCATTGTAATAAAAAAGAACCCAGATTCTCAGGTCATCGTAACTCCTCACTATCCCAAACCAATAAAGCTATTCAAGCTGCTTGGAGATTCGCCTCCGCATCACACCGGCTAATACCTACCTCCAGAAAGTCCTTCTGCTCAGATCTCATCAAAAGTGTCTGCTCCTGGAATTCTGGGTCTGTACTTGAGTTCTGGGAGCCTCCGCAAAAGGCATTCCTGCAAGAAGAGAAGAAAAAGTAAATCAATTAAACAGAGGAGCATACAGACTTCAGAAAGATTAGCGCACAAGCGTGAAAGACGTGTAACACGGATGTATTTACAGCGTGTTACGCAACGCCTCGGCCTTTGTTTTACGGAGAAAGTGGAAGTGATAAAGACAACAGTACGGGGTATGAATCACGACAACGTTCACCGCTGCAGAGTTGCAAGTCTCAGTGAGATCCAGGCAAGACAAACAGGAAGCGGGACATGAGGGACAGTTAATAATTCAGATCTTGTGTCTTGCTCTGATGCTCGACAGCAGCGACGACATCGGGTCAATTTCTTCCTTTCCCAGCGAACAGAAAGCGTGTGGGTTCGGGCTTCACTTCAACAGACATGAGAACGAGACGCTGGGCGTTTATCTCGAAAAAGATACATCATAGACGGGCACATTACACACGAGTGAAAAGCCGAATCGGAGCAGCTGGAGCAGGGCCAGGGCTGGACTGACAGATTCACTGGAGCATCGGTCACTCTGGAGAAAAGCCAGGTCCTGTTCTCACAGGAAATCTGACAGTGAGGTAAGACCACCACTCTCACACACACAAACACACTTGTACTCTTGCACACACACTCACCACACAAACACACTCACACTATGGCATGCACACACTCTCGACACACAAACACTCTCACACACGCTCAGGACACACAATCACACGTATATGCAACGCACAAAACACACTCGCACTCTCGGATGCACACACTCACACTCGCATGCACACACTTGACCCACAAACACACTCATACTCTCGACACACAAACACACTTGCACTTGAATGCACACATTCAGGACAAACACACACACTCATCACACAAAAGACACTCGCATTCTGATGCACACACTCACACTCACACACTTGACCCACAAACACACTCACACGCACATACTTGACCCACAAACACACTCGACACACAAACACACTTGGACTTGAATGCACACATTCAGGACACACATTCTTGGTCACACAAAAGACACTTGCACACTCGACGCAACAAACACACTTGTACGCACACACTCACAGTCTACATTTTACTAACCTTGTGAGGACCTTCCACTGATACTTGTCTAAACCTAAACTTTCAAATATCCCAATTACCTCAAGATACAACAATATTTATTATAGATCGGTCAGGAGCCCCCCACCCCCTCCGAATTTCTCTCCAAGGAAAGCGCTATCTGCCCCTTTCCGCACACATGACCTCACGTACATCCAGGATTGTCTCACATTGCTGTGACTGAAACATCAGAGAGACTAGACCTTCTCTCTCTCACCCAGGGACCATGGGAAAACTTGGCTTTGTTCCCGAATTTGTAAACTCTGGATGCTATGCATTTTTTTTTTTTTTTGTAGGGCTGTTGTAAGCAGGTTCACATTACATTGTCACACTTACACGTACAGGGCTACAGAGAACGGCGTGACTTTAGACATCACGGTTTCAATTCTGACTTGCGCTACTCTGAGGTTCTCGGTATGACGCTGGATGCAGTGCTTTCAACTCGGTGCTCAGCTCCCTTTTTTTTTCTGAAGTTGGAATAAAAGTATGGAGGCTTGGTCAATGGTTATTGCAGCTGCCCGAGGGTCTTATATCTTCAGCTGGCATGTGTCACAGCTTCAGAAAACAGTGAAGGTGAGCTGGGAGGACAGCCAACAATAACAGAGTCACACTTCACTGGTGCCTGTCTGAACAGCTGAGGCCATCCTTCTCTCTCTCTTTCTCTCACACACACACACACACACACACACACACACACACACAGCAATGCAGCTGTTTCAGTATGACTACAAAGACCAAAGATGCAGGTCTGCTCCAAAAGATTACGCCGTCTAAGCCAAAAATGCTCCTTCTTCTCTAGCATAAACAACATAAAAAAATTGAAAAAAAATTCTATGTAATTAAATTAAAAGCAACTTTTTCACGGGAGGATTACCTTTCACTAAGGTTGGACTAAGCATTGTTAATGGTGACACTGCTGAGCAGCAATTAAAGCCTGGAAGAGCAGAAAGCGAATAACAAATTAAACATAATCCCCCGGAGAAGCCGAGATTAAGATAATGAACGAAAATAAAAATTCCTACGGACGCGCAGAGGACCGTGTAAACGCGAGCATGCGCGTAGAGGTGGCAAAAACCAAGCAGATGCGGGTGTTAAGTAATCCTGAGAAAGGTTTTCTTGGTAAAAAAAAAAAAAAAAAAAAAAATTTGGGAAGTATGCTTCTTGAGCAATTTAGAAGCAGAAGAATTAAGACTGCAATCACCTCACACACACACACCCCCTCAAAATGACGACCTTATTATCGTCTTGCAGCGGGATGAAGACGAGAAGAGGATGAGAGAAAGCACTTCACCCTGTTACGACTTCAGAGAAGAGTTTAAGCTCAGGAGGCATTGTTAGGATGCTGGAATGTGAGGGTTGTATACTAGATTTACTTTATTTTCCTTTTTTTTTTTTTTTAAAGAATTCTTCGAAATAACCTAACAGGAAAAACAGGCAAGAAGCCACTTATTTTTGTTTTTCTCCTATTTTTGACCTTGAGCTGGTTGGAATAAAATTTGATTCCTGTGCCAGTTGCTGATATGATGATTCCATAATATTTTATTTAATTTTTTTTTATTTCTATGGGGATAAGAATCATCTTGAAGGAACAGAAGGATGGATGGACAACCCAAAAAACATGGCAATAAATAAATAAATAAATCAAGTCATCTTTCTAGACTATTTGCTAATCGGTTTAAAAATATGTTCCTTACAAAATAAAATGTAGTTATTTTTTTAAAATTTCTAATCATATTATAATTGCCGTATGAGATGATGCAACAATTTCTTTAAATTCATCCGGGAACAAAACGTGGTATGAATGTGAACGCTCTTCATGTGTTTACTACATCAGCAGTAAAACAAGCTGCAGTGATCTTGACCCCTGTGCAGGACAGTCCCCAGGACAGGAATTGGCCGACAGGCTGACCGGATTAGACCGGATATGGCGTGGCCATGCGTGGTTTCTGAAGGACGTTGAGAAGACGGGAGGTTAAACACAGAGTCAAAGCGAAATCGTCAAAGCGTTTCTCTAAAACGGATGCTTATTACTCGTGCTGCGCTGGAACGTGCCACTTTTCCCCCCGCTGTGTATGAGCCAAGGCTGAAAGCAGTCTAGCCGAGCGCTGGAGGATGTCTCGGAGGGGGGCTCAAGACTAGAGCTATGTTTGGGTGCGAAAGCTACAACGGCATCAGCAAAGCGTTGCCTCGAGCGAGACTTCCTGTGCCTTTGCACATCAGAAAGGCATTTTAACTCACAAAAATGTCATCGACGGTATCCTCGGGCTACCATTTGAAATTCCGGCCGCAGCGGGCCGCATTTTTCATTACATACTACTGAATGACCGGAGCAGGACGACTGAATAGGGACTGAGGATAAAACAGCAGTGTAAAAAAAAAAAAGAAAAACCATATATGTGTCATGAAACTCATCTGCAAGCATGCGTGTGAGAATACAGATAGATATTAAAGTATAGTATCAACTCATTCCTGGTGCGAGGAGCATTCTGGGATATCAGGCGGAGAAGACAGAGTGGAATTCGTCTCCTGGTTGTCTGGATGAATCAGCAGCCGTAACTGAACGCGATTACCGGCTCTGACGACGGTGTTGGATTTCTCTTCCCCTTTTCCCTCAGAACTCTGCGATGTGGAGTGGACTGGACTGACCCGCCTCACGCAGGTGCTGAAAGCTCTTCTGGGATATGAGAACATTGTCAAGTCCCAGAACCAAGGCCAGGTTTTTTGTTTTTCCCTCTTTATGACGGTGCCTTGAAATGGAGACACGTCCAGACGGAGGTGACTTTAGAGCTGTAGGCGTCAACACGGCCTCAGCATCCCGGGTGTGTTAACGCCGCTGAGGATAATAAAACAGGGCGGCAGTTTATTATAGTGGTGATGTGGAAGAAACAAACGCTTCGTAACACGGCAGTTAAACGGCCAAGACCACAGACTCTCGCTTCTTTTTCACCTTAAAGGAAAAATCTGACAATTTAAACGTGGAAATTTTGAATAATTATAATAATTAAGGCCATCAGATTCCTTGTTCTTGGTTAAGCCGATCTCAGATGCTGTGATCTGTTCACCTGTGTCGAGTTTCGGTGTTCTCAGAGATGCTTTTCAGCTCAGCAGGTTTGTAAAGAGTGGTTAATTTGAGTTTCCGTGTCTTTCCTGTCAGCGCAAACCAGTGTAACAGTTTTCCTCTGAGGCTATGCGTTTGAATAAAGCGACTAGTGACCAATTTGATCTGTAAAACAGAAAAAAAAAAACAAGCCATCTAACATTAATGTTATATTTATGTTCTCAAAAGTGTCAACTGTACGAACACTGATCAGCCATAACATTATGACCACCGGCCTAATATTGTGTTGGTCCCCATTTTGCTGCCACAACAGCCCTGACCCGTCATGCACGGCGTATTCTGACACCTTTCTATCAGAACCAGCATTAACTTCTTCAGCAATTTGAGCAACAGTAGCTCGTCTGTTGGATCGGATCACACGGGCCAGCCTTCACTCCCCTCATGCATCAATGAGCCTTGACTGCCCATGACCCTGTCTCCGGTTCTCCACTGTTCCTTCCTTGTGCCACTTTTGATGGATTCTGACCACTGCAGACCGGGAACACCTCACAAGAACTGCAGTTTTGGAGATGCTCTGATCCAGTGGTCTATCCATCACAATTTGGCCCTTCGTCAAACTCGCTCAAATCCTTACGCTTGCCCATTTTTCCTGCTTCTAACACATCAACTTTGAGGACAAAATGTTCACTTGCTGCCTAATATATCCCACCCACTAACAGGTGCCATGATGAGGAGATAATCAGTCATATTCATTTTACCTCTCACTGCTCATAATGTTATGCCTGATCGGTGTAACCGTCATGTTATGTTATGCAAAGTATGTTTGTTTTTCCGCCCGATCATTATCCTGTGGAAACTCTTACCCTAAAATCTTATCTAATCTTATCAAAAATGATCCCTCCTGAAGATCGACAGAAAGCTTCTGTTCTGAAAATAAAGATGAAAAATAAACCCCACGGCAACGCAGAACCTCTGGACCACAAAATAAATAAATAAACAAACAAATAAATAAATAAAGAGCCAGGCGTGCCCCTAACATTCAAACCAAGTTCAAGCTTATACCAGACTTAGAAGAGCCTTCGTTCTGTGCCATCAAAATTTCCACGGTCCGTCTTTTCAATACACTTGCGTGGAAGCGTGCATAAATTAAAAGCCTCTCCTGGATGCGTGTTCATGAATTAATTAGTTTTCAGTAGCGCCAAAGTCGAAGAATAGCAACTCCTCGCCTACGCCTAGCGTCCCCGCAGAAATTTTCCACCGGATCGCAGCGGTGCAGTATGATTAAGAAGTCAGCACTGCAGGACACTGGGGAACAGCCAAGACCAGCTCTCCACAAAGTCTCTTCTATTAGCTAATGCCTCGTGGAGACGTTATAGATACGGGGACTCAGCGTCTGCCCTTCCAAATGACTCATCCTTTTTTTTTTTCTTTCATTTTTTATTCCTTGCCACATGTCCCACAGGCCCAATCTTCCAATATCACCAGTAAGGTCTCCTCACGAGCAGATCTCTAGGTGAACGTCTTCATAAAGAGAGATGCCAAAATATTTTTTTTTCCCATTTCCAAGCAAGAGCAGGAGCTCAGATTTTCAAATAAACTCTGTAAGCCTTTTCTTTTCCTCTCCTCCCTCTACTTTTTTCTCAGATTTATACTTTCCCTAACAAGAGCAGGCAGTGGAGGAAGAGGATAATTGACCATTTCGTGCTGATGCTGTTTATATCGGACGTGTCTGTGCGTGCGGGATGGTGAAGCTCTGCTACGATGACGATTGATATCCCTTAAAATATTCTGGTGCGAAAAAGACGACAGTCCTGGCGTCAGCGGTTCTGAGACTCGCTGCAGAGAAGCGACTTGGACAGCTGTGTGGTAACAGTACACGAGAGGTGTTCTTTGTTTTTGCAGCGTGCCGAAACTTTTCATCATGCTCAGGAATTTATATTCGAAAAAGTTTCGGGGGATTTTTGTACCCGTCATCGGTTGTTCCTAAAGGTAAAGGGTAGGAGGACGGAGCAATTAGATGGGTTTTTTTTTATTGCTGAACTCCGACGCTAGGGCATCATGTCATGGTAGGCATTATATTTATAGCATATTATCTGTATTAATTTAAGTGGGGCTTGTTCGAATGTTTCTATTTGGTGCCCCACAAAATCCCACTTCACAATCAGAGCAATATCCGTGATAAAATAAATGAATAAAAAGTTCTCCAAGTTGCCCCAAATCACGTGACCCCATGTAGTGTTGTGGAGAATCCAGGTTTAAATGAAATTTAGCTGATTTTCGTGTGTTTGCAAAAAGGTGCTAAGGCTGAATTTTCCCAGAAATGGGAAATTGGAATTTTTATGGAAATTCTACATACATTTTGAGAGCATTCAAGCTACAAATTCGAGAAAAACAAAAAACACTGATGCCTCTGATGGTGTGGGTGTTTGCAACAAGCTAGCCGGCTAATGATAACGAGGATGAGTTTATTCTGTATTTACCTTCTGATTTAACTAAATATTTGATTTACTCCTGAGCCTGTAAACGCCTATGTTGACGTGTCACATCAATGGATGAAATACTGACATGAGACCTTTCCGGATAGAATTCTCGAGTCGAGTCGATGTTTTCTTTAGTTTGGTGAAAAAATGCTTTTAGTTGGAATCTCCACTGAAGATGATGAAGCCTTTATCACATATGTTACAGCACAGGGAAATTATTTTTTTCCATATCCCAGATTAGGAGGTTGAGGTCAGAGCGCAGGGTCAGCCATGATACAGCTCCCCTGGGGAAGAGAGGGCTAAGGGCCTTACTCAAGGGCCCAGCAGTGGCAACTTGGCAGTGCTGGGCTTAAATCCCCAACCTTCTGATCAGTAACCATCTGAGCAACCACTGCCTCCAATCTGCTGATGAATTCAGTTAAATACGCATGAAGAGCGCCGACAGCCGGGCCCCTGCAGCTCTGTCGCTTTGAATACGTTTAATCAGCTTGCTTTGCCCAGGTGGCTTCACGGCTCTCAGTTCCAGCGTGAGGTATGGGTTATGGAGTACAGAGCGGCGTGGGAGAGACACTAGAGGAGTTCTGTTGCGGAGAAGACAGTTGCAGCGGACTCGAACACCTTTTCATCTCACTCCCCAGCTCAGCATGACAATTCACCGACTTGTCTGCTCTCTGGCAAAACATTGGGGGCAAGGCAGAAAAACAAGCCACTTATTTCGCCGGCACTCTTGACATCTGAGCTTCAATCTTCCTCCGTGCCAAAGTAATCAAAAGTGCGGCTGTGCCAAGACCCTGCAAAAAAAAAAAGGTCTCGACACTTGGACACGAGGAAGAAAGTGGGGGGGGGCTCTGACAAATCGGTACTCTTATTTTCCAGGCTCCTTGGGAATAAAGATGCACATTACGCTTTGTTGGGTTATTAAATATTTGAACAAGGTGCTGGGCGTATTGTCCTTTCGATTTCTCGGTTTTTTGATATCCGCTTACTTTAACGACGAGCGAGTCCGCTGACCTTTTCCACGGTAGTTTAGGATGCTTTCATTCCTCATAGCCATTGAGCTGTTTACACACACACAAACACACACAGATTTAGATCGCAAATCAAGGTCACCGCCTGAATAACCGATTTCATCATACGTAGCGGAACCCTGCATAATGCTGATGCAACGTGCGATTAATTCGACTGGAACCCGAAACAAGGACGCTGCGACTCCGAGACATTAGGGATGCGATTGTGTGGCAAAATAGTTTGTGTGTCACGATGACGTGTCAAGACTGCGCTGCTGCATTCTCACATCCGGTCAGAAGGTCCTACAAAGGCATCTCCATCGAGCTGGAACTCGACCCCCGGGTTTAAAAGCGACGTGCTTGTTATTATACGATCAGCTGTTTCCATAGCAACAGTACAATCATTTGGACCAATCAGATAATCACAAGTTTCTAGTCCATGAAAAAGAGCAGAAGTGTTGACAATGTTCTCCTTGCTTTATGGAGGTTTATCAATCATTTAGGGAATGTGGAAGGAGTCTCCAGTGTCAGTGTTGTAAAAACTTTTTACCACTGGTCTGAAAAAAAGTTTCTCTGCAATGTAAGCCATGATAGTATTTTCTCCCAAACTTTAAAAAAATAAAATAAATGAATGAATAAATAAAGACAAAAATAAAAAGAAAGCTAGCTTACGTTACAATTTTTTTTTCTGGTCTTGCCCACTAATAAATAAATAAATAAATAAATAAATAAAATGAGCATCTATAAGGTTCTGACTGTTTCCAGCTGCTATAAAGTAAGCGATACCTTACACAACATTAAATCTAAATCTCTTAAAGTCGATTAAATCTAAATAAATGGCTTAAAATATCTGTTAAGTCTCGTTCGTTAATTATTTCAATAACTGCTACATGTTACAACCCTAATAAACTCCCAACACTCCTCCGTGACATCATGAGTTATTATCCCACAACAGAAAACGTTTTCCTTTACTCGTATCATAAATCATCTCCTGCTACACCTGGAGTAAACAAATATGGAGGACCGATAGGCCCATCTCGAAAACATTGCATCTGCAGACGACGAAACAAGAACGGGACAAAAGGTGGCAGCAGCAGCAGCAGCTTTGGTGGGAAAGACGAGGCACCGCACCGCAGCGCTGCCAATAAATAACCTGAGGGTATTTCATCAGTGTCCCATTTACGACAGACGACTCATTCAAGATCTAATACTGCGGCGCAAATATAAAACAAGCCCCAACAAGTCTCTGAATAAAGACTTCGCCGGCTCTGAAGGAGAGGGTGGAGAGGCGAGCTGGGTGGGGGGGAAACGACAGGCTGAAAAACGTGAAGCTATTGTACGCTCGTCAGAGGGGATGACTTGTGGGGTGAAACAGGGGTCATGGGCAGAATGAAAGGATGTGTGTGTGTGAGAGTGATTCCTTTATTGTGAAATGCTATAAAAATAGAATTTTCTTTTTTTTTCCCTTTACTATTTTTGGGTTTTTGGATTTGAGTAGTTAGTATGCTAGTTTATTAGCCAAAAAAAGGGACAAGCGTGTTGAGAAAAAGAGAATAGGACTTCATCCAGAGGAGAGCGTGTGGGTTTTATTAACCCTGTGTTCATGCTATCATGCTATAAGACATGGGTTGTTTGGGTCACTTGTAACCTTGACTCATTAAAATAATGGGCGATAATGTTGACGCTTGTCGGCGTACACCATCCAGTTTTGTAATTCTGGTGGGAGGGTTCAAGTGGTTAAGGCTCTGGGTTGTTGATCAGGGTTCAAGCCCCAGAACCACCAAGCTCCACTGTTGGGCAATGGAGCAAGGCCCTTAACCCTCCCTGCTCCAGGGGTGCTGTATCATACTGCCCCTGCGCGCTGACCAAGAAAAGAATTCTACTGTACTGTAATGTATATGTGGTGATAATAAAGGCTACTTGCCCTCAGTTCTATATGACCGTTATTCTTTGTTTTTGTTTTTTTTTGTTTTTTTAAAGTAAATGGGAACTAAATCCAAGTAGGCAATTAAAATTGTAGAAAAGTGTGGAAATATTTTTTAAAATAATAATAATAATAATAATAATAATAATAATTGCACAATAGGATTTGATATTGGACTGAACCCAATAGATTTCCAGCATAATTCTTCATTTGCAGAACAGCTGAAAACCTACATTTCGCTCTCTAATATGAACGTCACACCTCAAATACCACAATCGATATTTTATGACAAACAGCCAGCGGAGTGTTGTGTTGAATTTATTATTCCATACCGTGATGTATCGGCTCATACGATCAAGCGCATCATTAAACCTATCGTAAATGGCAGTCAATATCCCATCTCCCCGAGCAGAATTTCCATACACATGCCAGATCTTCCCAGTACCTCCGTCGGGACATGAAATGAACATGTTTTCCAGGCGTCTGAACATAACGGCGTCTGTTTCTGTGAGTAAAGAGGGTGTGTCTGCTGGAACCTACACGACTGACTGCATCCTTGTGCAATGTGATGTTCATGCAGGAGAAAGGCACAAAGGTAGCCTCATATTTCAGCTGTGAAACACATCAGTAAAGCTGGAGCAGTAAAGCTGAGGCCTTTCACTCGATTACACGGAGAGAAATTGAATTTTAACATTGTGTGAGATCCAATAACGTCGCTATCTGCATGATGGATCAAGTCCGACCGACGGAAGTCCGGTAAGCTGAGGCTGGTCCAGTGTTTCTGGTCTCCAAATCTTTGCTGATTCTCATGAGTTACTCTGAAAGCACTACAGGTTAGTAAACCTGTTCACAACCCTCGTTTTAATACGACCGCTTTATGGTCAGTTTGATCCGAAGTCGTTTTTCCACCCCGATGGGGAACGTAAAAGGGCTAAATTTAACCCGATCCTGATCGGTCGAGAGTCTCGTCTTAAGATAATGAATACAAGCTGTCTCAGAGCTCTGAAGGAAGAGTTTGCAGGAAACAAGAGGAAAGAAACCTGATGACCAGATGGCATCATTTGGACATTGTGAAGAAGAAGGAGGGGGGTTGAGGAGAGCTCAGGAGCTCAGCCAGGATTCGACGGCACCCCCGCGACCAAGACAAACAGTTATGCGGTCCCTTGTTTTGGCACGCTCGACTTGAAGATTAATTACTCTTTCCACTGGCTCGGCAGAACGCGAGCTGGCGAGGAAGCGTAGCCAAGGGCGACCTCGGACAACGGGCCCGGACTCCAACAGGCGGGCTCCTGGGGACCAGGAAGTCGAGCAGGTGCATTTGGAGATTAACACGGTGGCACAGGATATAGAAAGAGCTTTGGAATGAAGAAAGGTGTGTTGATATTAGCAGATATTCCTGGAAGATATTTTTGTATTTTTTGGATTTGTAACAAATCGGGCAGATTTTTCTTTTATTGGCTGTATTCAATTCAATACAGTCCTATTTGTATAGCGCTTTTAACAATGGATATTGTCTTTAGAGAACATGAGAAATATAGTAGAAAAAGTTCAAGATTAATATTAGACTTGTATTTAAATTTATTTACGTGTCAACCCCTAACCCCTAGTGAGCAAGCCTGAGGCAAGGAAAAAACCCCTTAGATGGTAAGAGAAAGGAACCTTGAGAGGAACCAGACTCAAAAAGGGAGCTTCGTTCTCATTTGGGCGGCACCGGAGTGTGAGATTATGAATAACGTCTTTTCTACAGTCACTTGGGATCGTGTTATACAGATACAGCATATGTAGAATGTTAGTGTGTGTATTGATTAGCAGGTTGCGGTCCTCAAAGTCCACATGGGGTTGGCATCTTTCTCTTCGAATGTCCGAAATCTTCACGAATCGGAAACCAACAGGAGCTGGTACATCTCTGGATGCCTCGGGATACTTGCAGGGTTGGCCTCTTCTCTTCTCACTGAAGGTACTAAATCTTAGTGAAGCGGAACACAACTGGAGCTGCCACAATCTCTGGATGCCTCGGGATGTGAACATATGTTGTGTTTTATTCCGTGTCATGTCTTATTCCTTGCACATTACCTACCTTTTTGTTTTGTCAGAAATCTGACTACAGGCAACCAAGTCAGCATTTTTAAATATCATCCAATACTATCAAATAGCGTCTAATAAACACAGAAAAGTCTTTTAAGTGCTTAAACTTATGAATACGATATTCAACATATCGGCTTTCGTTTCTTGGTTTGTAAAATGTTTCAGTCCACCAGAAAGCTGGAAAGAATGTGATTTCACAAACGACTGCAATTCAGTTAAAACATGCAAAAATGAGCTTCATTATCCGTACTGATCTTTCCAAAAAACAGTTAATGTAGAACTCTCTACAGGGCCTGTTAAACCTCTCGGACGGTTTTGATGTAAAAGCAATTGTTCTACAAATCCAAGCTGGTTCCCTTCATTAGTCTGCTGGAGTGAGACATCAGAACTCAGCTTGGCTGAAAGTCCCTGCTCATACAAAGATGCTTTTAATCACTGATGAGCAATTAAATCATGTCAGCATTCTGCCACAACTAATCAGAATGCCAGTAAAAAGGAAACATTAATTAGAGAAGAAAGCACTACATTATGCAACGGGCCAACATGCTTTTTAATTATGCAGAGGGAAAAAGAAACGTGCTCGCCTGCCTACGCCGGAACGGACCTGTTCGCGAAACCGAAGATGTATAACTACCATACAGTGATATCGCAACTCATTTTTAACAAGAGAGCTGATGACGTGAAGGATCTTTGAGCTGAAACTGAAAAACATTTCTTGCTGTATCTCAGTGTCGTTTTGAAGGCCATGTTCCACGTTAGCACAAAGAGCTTCATTCCTTAAAAACAGCAGTATTAAGCCTTATTTCAATTTATTGGACTTCCTCTTAAAGCAGTTTTTTTTTTTATCTATTCTATTAGCCATTTGCTGCTTAGTGAAGGGGGAAAAAACGTTACAAATCGGTTCAACATCTGCCGCTTCGTTTTACAAGCCAAGTTCTGGTTCAAATCGAGCCACATACTGCCACTGAAAAAAGAAAAGTAAGTATTAAAGTGCTAACACTTCTCCTCCATTCTAGTCTGTTCACACAGAACAAAGAGAGACTGAAATCGATCAGCTCCCAGCACAGCCAGATAATTCTCCTACAGGAAAAAACATGCTGAATCATACTGAATCTGTATCATATACCATGTTTCGAGATGCACATCATACACCCATCAGGCATAACATTCTGAGCAGTGATGGGTGACGTTAATAACACTGATTATCTCCTCATCATGGCACCAGTTAGTGGGTGGGATATATTAGGCAGTAAGTGAACATTTTGTCCTCAAAGTTGATGTGTTAGAAGCAGGAAAAATGGGCAAGCGTAAGGATTTGAGCGAGTCTGAAGAAGGGCCGAATTGTGATGGCTAGACCACTGGATCAGAGCATCTCCAAAACTGCAGCTCATGTGGGGTGTTCCCAGTCTGCAGTGGTCAGTATCTATTAAAAGTGGTCCATGGAAGGAACAGTGATGAACCGGCAACAGGGTCATGGGCGGCCAAGGCTCATTGATGCCTGTGTGGTCCGATCCAACAGTCGAGCTACTAAAGAAGAAAACGCACACCGTTACACGTCACAATTATTTTGCTCTATTCTGCTTGTACAGAGAAAAAGAGAACAGACGTGAAAAAACGGACAGGCACCTATAGCACCCATACAATAAAAATCCACCAAGCTGCGACGAAAATATTAACTTAAATCGCCACGCTGCTTGTAGGGTAATTACACTACTTGTGTGTGAGCGAACAATACAAGCAATTAGAATCATCAAGAGCCTTGGAGAACGACTCATCACAAAAGAAAAATGTAAAGAGAAAGCAAACTAACCAGTTGATTAACACTGGTAGCGTTACGTAGAAATCTGTAATTAGAAGCGTTTCGGTTTTCTGAGCCGAAGCTCATTACCCATGGCTTCGATTGCCTCAATTGTCACAGGAGCAATACCGATTCAAATGATTTCCTGTCTCTCTTATGCAACAGCCTTTTATAAATAAACTTCCATCAGAACATGAAGCCAGGAGCTGTGTTCTGCAGACAGGCAGCGTGAGAGAGCGAGAGCGAGAGAGATAGATTGAGAGTTGTAAGGAGAGCAGCGGGAGTCTCGGAGAGAACGCTCGGATTCCCTCTGCCCTGTCCAATTTGTCTGATTGCTCATGGTGGACTTTCCCCCTGTTATCATAAGGGCTAAACCCCGTGGTGCTACACAGCACGAGCTGAAGAGTATTAGCAGAGCTACAGATTGGAGGGCTGCCCGAGGTCATCTGGCTTCAATACACCATCAAAGACAGAGGTGTGTGTGTGTGTGTGTGTGTGTGAGAGTGGGGGGGTGATCCGAATATTCCCGGCGCTGTACCTGACACACATGTGTTTTTGTCATCTTTTGAAACGAGATAAAAACGCAGAGGACTCAAGTACCGACCTAAAGCCTAATTAATTCAGCACGGAAGCACGTAACAAAGCGCTGGATATTATATCCTCTAACAGGCAGGAGCGGAAAAAA
Source organism: Hemibagrus wyckioides (assembly GCF_019097595.1). Taxonomy (NCBI): domain Eukaryota; kingdom Metazoa; phylum Chordata; class Actinopteri; order Siluriformes; family Bagridae; genus Hemibagrus; species Hemibagrus wyckioides. The sequence goes on from NC_080727.1 coordinate 19,451,831, forward strand.
ACACCACACAGGCTCAAAGTTCACCTCTCGCAGGCCCTAGCTACTAACCTCAGGCAGTCTGGAAGCTTCCATTATTGACTCGAGGTCTTCCCCAGCATTCCCTCTGGCATCTTTGACAAGGTCTTTGCTTTCTTTATTGAAAGGCTGAGTTTGATTTTTTTTTTTTTTTTATATTCGCTCATTTCAGGCGCTCAGTCTCTCGTTCACCTTTCAAACGGAGAAGATTTATAGTGACACAAACCAGGCAGAGGCGTTCTTTTCTCTGTGTGTGTGTGTGTTCAAAGAGCTTGTCTTCTCTGACTGTGGAGTTTGTTAACCTCTTCAGCCTCGTGCAGCCTTCCGGTTAATGAAACGAGAGAGCTTCTATTGTTATCCAAACTTCGGTTCGTGAAAGAATCTGTTCTCCAAAAAGTGCTTTATATCCTGTTGAGATTTTGCCTTTAAACACTCAGAAGAATAAAAAAAAAACGTGTCCCGTCTGCACTACGTGCCCTGTTTCCTTCATCAGGCTCAAAACTCAAACCTTTACTAACATATCTTTGTCTTCTAATCCACTTACGAATCCTTAACACTCTCGTTACTTCGTCAGCGCTTCAAATGTTCAGCGTCTAATATGGCTTAGGCGTATTACCCGGGCAGCCTCGTAAGCAGAACGGTTAAGCTACATTGTTTTGTTATGAACATCTCATGACCTGACCTCGGCGACCCAGCATCGTGACCCGGTCTGACCCTGAAACGTACGTTCTTGTTTAGGTTAAGATCACAGTAACAAATATTAGACACAACATTGTCCACATGAGCTGAAATGACCGTATAAAGCTAATGGTAATAGATATAAACTCTTTTCCCTGATCCCTTCCAGCAAATTTTTACGTTACTAATGCTGATGTACATGTTACAAACTCAGGAGTTATGGTTATCACAGGCTACGTGATTTTACCCCCGATTTCCCAGTCACTAACTATTTCTCGCACCCGCCGTCTTCCCTTAGTGCATTCCTATTCGGGGCTCAAATATTTTCAAGCATGTTGGATTTTCTCAGTGGCAGATGGGGAAGTTTAAACTCTCTGAAACTAGTATCAGGAACAGTGCCTAGAAACAGCCAGTGAGAGTCTGAAAGGAAATGAATTGTATCTGCTGTCACGCGCAGCAGATCCCTGAATCCGGTTCATTATCCATCGATTAGAGCAGGAGTAAGAGGGCAATACAGAACAGCAGAACAGACGATCCTCACAGCCTACATCACTCTAACCAATCCCTTCCACCACATTTTTTCTTATTTCCTTTTTTTTTTTTGTTTCCACATAGCTCATGAGAAACCAAAACTTATCACAAAGCCTCCTCTGTGAATAATTGTGTAGTATGCACACACCTATGTCTACCAAACAACTGATCGCAAACAATTAGCCTAAAGCTGTGTCCTGTTTTTTCACGTCTATTTAAAATACACAACTGCCGTTTAACCATCATCCGAAATAAGCACGTCTCAAATCCACAGGTTTCTGTTGTTGTTTTTCCTCGGTACATGAAAATGTGTTGAAATTCCTGTCTGGTGTAATCGCAGGTACACTACAGATGGATGAGGATTACACTGAAAACCACTGGGGTATTGCTTCAGCTCAAAACAAACACACAGCCGCTGTTGTGTGTGGAATGCTTGATGCTGATTGGTCAGATGGTGGGGGTTATAAATTCAATAAAAGCACAGCTTGTTATAATACGCTACTGTTTCCATAGTAACAACTTGCACAGTGATGTGTATAGTGAATATTTTATATATATATATATATATATATATATATATATATATATATATATATATATATATATATATATATATATATATATATATATATATATATATATATATATATATATATATATATATATGTGTGTGTGTGTATATGTGTGTGTGTGATCACTGAAAGTGAAATTTTCTTTCTGAGCACAATTTTGAAAGGAGTGTCCAGTGTCAGCACATTGCAATAATCAGGGCTAAAGTTTTCAGAACGTTCTGTGCATCCTAAATATCATAAAACAATAAAATACTGTGAGATACACGTCTGAGTGGAGGTCGACTGTTAGAGCCGCACGCTGACAAGGGTTGTGTATAACGGCGTGGTCTGTAGCGTGTTATTCCGCATAGGACACAGCACTTTACTAGCGACTGCAGCGTTTAATTTATTACTGGACACCAAGTCACACAGTTTAGCGGTTTATAGTTAGATTTAATGTTGTGGAACATCCGGGAGACAAGTTATTTCTTGTTCTCACTTGTGTTAAAGTGGCGATTAACAGACATTACCCCTCTCTCTCTCTGAGAAACCGGACCAGAAAGCGTCTGTCCTGACGACATTTCTGATCAAAAGCACCATGACTAACAAAACATTTGCCACCTTTTACATTAACTAAACGCCTCCTAACAAAACCATCACCAGATCAATGAATAAAGGGTTAATTTTATTGACCAACACATCCATCCATCCGTGTTCTATACCTGCTTTATTCCTAATCAGGGTCACAGGGATCTGCTGGAGCCTATCCCAGCACACACTGGGCGAAAGGCAGGGGTACACCCTGGGCAGGTCACCAGTCCATCACAGGGCCACATATAGACAGACAACCACACACACTCACACAAATCAACCTAATGCATGTGTTTTTGGATTGTGGGAGGAAACCGGAGTACCCGGAGTAAACCCACACAGACACGGGGAGAACATGCGAACTCCAAACAGAAAGGCCCCCGCCTGTTCGAACCCGGGACCTCCTTGCTGTTAGGCAACAGTGCTAACCACCAAGCCACCGTGCTGCCTGACTAACACATACGTATTTTAAATCTGTTTAGCTGTTTATCTGAGAGCTGTCACTATAGAAACAATGATGTGTTAGAAGGAGCGCGTTAATACCTATCGTTAAATCGCGATTCAGCCGGAACTACTTTCCGAGCTTTCCATGCCGAAAATCAACCCACACCTTCTGACCGATCAGATACGAGCATTTAACAAACACTGTGGTATAACATGACAGCACTGACTCTTAAGTATTAAGCATCCCAGAGACGGCACTGGGGAAAAAATAACAATTCTACAGAAAAAATAAATAAATAAAAATTTCCTCATAATCAAGGCATTAATGAAATGCACCTAAGGACCATGTTTACTGCTACAGAGCTACTACTACAGAGCAAGACATGCACCCGGGGGGCGGGACACGTACATTCTCGAGCACTTTCTATTGGACGAACACAAAACTAGTACGAGATGACGGATAAAATGTTTTTTTTTTTTTGCTTCCTTCCCCGCAAACTAATTTGAGTACGCCGCTCCTTCTGATTTCAGACATATTTCCCTAATTTTCATATTCATGCTTCCAGGTGAAAGATACGAGCCGGACAGTTTGACAACATTTCAGTGTGTTTAGGGAAAAACGTTACGGGTCCTCCTCTTCCTAGAACCCTTTTCTGAGAGGGAACCTATTGCTGTCTAGAGAACCTTCAAGGGTTCCACTGAGGGAACAAACGTAGAAGGAACAGAAGAATTAAAGCTGCTGTAAACAATTCTTTCCCCACGGCACCACCTCAGCGACAAGGAGAACCTTTGGTACCTTCATTTTTTTGTCTCGAAGTTATATGACACCCAAACACACCGAAAGCTAGGATTTGCAAAGCCGGAGCTGAGGTATTTTAAATAACCGTTAGTTTCAGTTACTTCTGCTTGGATGTAAATGAAAACCTTTTGCTAACTTGCTTAGCAAACTAGGTGCTAAGGGGAGGGGAGGGGAGGGGAGGGTAAACTCGGCACCTATAAACAGAGAGACTAAACTTATCACAGGGCGGTTATAACCTAAATTCATCCCGTTATGTCTCGTTACATACGTGTACATGTATTTAATTCATATTTTTATTGAACGTTAGTTCAGCTTCAAACAAGAGTTCGCTAGCTAACTTAGCTCACTACCGAGACCCATTTATAATGCTACCGTGAGGGAGGGAGGGCAAATAAGTTAAACAGCACCGATGGACAGTTAGTTAAGCCTTTTATTTCTACTAACTGTTTGTTTGTTTATTTATTTATTTATCTAGACTTCTTAGCAGCTAGACAGTGAGTCTGCAGCTCCAGGCAGGCAGAGTGCTGCTCATATCTAGCTCGGATTCCACATGGATTCCTTCCGGTTGCTGCGGCTGTTGTTGCTAGTTGCTATTGAATCCCCCCCCTTTCTCTCTCTTTTCCTACTTAAATAATCCAGGTTATTGTGTTGTATTGGTTAATCTAGTGAGTTAGTTAGCAAGCAATCCGAGCCGCTAAGCACGGCGTGAGGTTTTGCCGTGTTGCTCAGCCGCCTGCTAGCAATTGAGGGCTAGCTAACGTTAAATACTAAATAAAGGATCAAAATCCATAGAAAAAAATGACACCCGTGCACTCACCCATTCAGCGGCGTGAAGCAGCAGTAGAGAAATGCCGGGATCGTAGATCCGGGCTCTTGGTGGATTTTAATGATTTATGAAGCGCATTGTATCGCCTGCGTGTCAGACTCTAGACTGGAGTGGAGCGTCCCGGGTTTTAATGTGGAGCTGGAAGAGCACAAGATAAACTCGTCTTCTCTCTCCCTCTCTCTCTCTCTCTCTCTCTCTCTCTCACACACACACACACACACATCCACACTGAATGCAGTGCACTGTCGTAGCCGCTAGAGGGCGACCACGCTTCTTCTTCACATTATTATTATTATTATTATTATTATTATTATTATTATTATTATTATTATCATCATCATCATCATTATCATCATCTTCACGATTTTCTACCGTTTTCTTTTTTTTCTTGAATTTTCTACACAAGAACATTTGCAAACATACCGAAACACAAAAGCAAACAAATAGTGGTACACTTATATTGCCAAAAGTTTTGGGACACCCCTCCAAATCATTGAATTCAGGTGTTGTTTTTCCGGGGGTTAGGTTTGACCCCTTAGTTCCACTGAAAGGTTCCACTGAATTAGAGCAGAGACTGCAAGCCAGGCCTTCTCGTTCAACATCAGTGCCTGACCTCACAAATGCACTTCTAGTGAAATGGTCAAAAATTCCCATAAACACACTCCTAAACCTTGTGGAAAGCCTTCCCAGAAGAGTTAAAGCTGTTATAGCTGCAAAGAACGAGCCAACTCCATATTACATTCATGTGCATGTAAAGGCAGGCGTCCCAGTTTTGGCCTGGCTCACAGTCGCCGCTCTAATTCATCCCAAACGTGTTCTCTAGGGTTGAGGTCAGTCAAGTTCCTCCACACCAAACTCGCTCATCCATGTCTTTATGGACCTTGCTTTGTGCACTGGTGTGCAGTCATGTTGGAACAGGAAGGGGTCATCCCCAAACTGTTCCCACAAAGTTGGGAGCATGAAATTGTCCAAAATGTCTTGGTATGAAGCTGAAGCATTAAGAGTTCCTTTCACTGGAACTAAGGGGCCGGGCCCAACCCCTGAAAAACAACACCTGAATTCAATGATTTGGAAGGGTGTCCCAAAACCTTTGGCAATATAGTGTATAAAAGACTAGAACGGGCTAAGCCACCCCATCTGTCTTTCAAAGATCCAAGAAGAAGAAGGGCACTTTCAAGTATCTGGATAATGTATTTATTTACCTGGAAAAATGAAGTATGGATCATTGGAAACCTCACACACTCAGTGCTTGCACCTTTCCTTACTTAGAGGAAAAGGGGGCGGGGCTACCAGGTGCTGGCATTGGATGAGAAAAACTTTTCAAGATACTCGACTTCTGGGAAACTTCCAGAAAACTCACACAAACATAGGTTATTGTGGGTTTCTTGATTGTTTGGTGTAGACTGATTTTTAATTCTACATCAAGTTAGTTAAACATTATTACATTGAGTTAAACATTATAAAACGAGACCAATCAAGGTAGATGGTCTAAATTGCTCCTAGGTATCTATGAATGTGTGAATCAGTGTGTGAATGTAAGTGTGCATAGTGGGATTCATGGTGTATCCCGGAATATGGACAACCCTGACCAGGATAAAGTGCTTCCTGAAAATAAACCCATGAATGATGACAGTGATGATAAATGATAATGTATAATTCATTTTTCTGATCTAAGTAGAGTATAAACTTGATCTGATCAGTAGACTCAATGTGGAAAAGTTCACCAGCTGGAAATGTGTTGGTAATAAAGAGTGTGGTTTGCGTGCGTTAGCCTACATTTCACGTCAGGTCTAATTAGTGTCAAGGCCTTCTAATAACCTACAGTGTGTAATTAGACTGCTTTGTGTTTGGAAACGGTTCGAAAAGAACACGAGCTGTGTAGCACATGACCTCGTCGCACAGCAGTGTCCTTCAACGTTCATACACAAATCATTTTCCAAGATATTAAAAACAAAATACAGACACAAAGAGTTCTTCAACTAATTCTCATCTTACGATGAGTTTCACAGAAATATTAATCTACTGAGTAAACAAACATGTTTCTTCACAAAGATAAAGCTCAGTGACTGGTTCAGTTTAGAGAGAGAGAGACAGAGGGAGACGGGGGGGGGCAGAGAGAGAGAGAGAGAGTGAGAGAGAGAGAGAGAGAGATGGCGAGAGAGATGGCAAGAGAGAGATAGAGAGAGAGAGAAATGTGAAAACAAATATGTAAACAAATGTGAAAGCTAGTAAGGTTTTATTAGCCTTTCGATTAGGTCTCCTTCTACCTTATGTGTTTTAATGTATAGGATATGTGCAGTGGAAAGATGTTAACAGTTACAGGACACTTTCTACTCCGATCACCTGCCTAATATTGTGTTGGTCCCCCTTTTGCTGCCAAAACAGCCCTGACCCGTCCTGCACTGTGTATTCTGACCCCTTTCTATCAGAACCAGCATTAACTTCTTCAGCAATCTGAGCATCAGTAGCTCGTCTGTTGGATCGGATCACACAGGCCAGCCTTTGCTCCCTATGTGCATCAATGAGCCTTGGCCGCCCATGACCCTGGTTCACCACTGTTCCTTCCTTGGACCACTTTTGATAGATACCGACTACTGCAGACCGGGAACACCCCACAAGAGCTGCAGTTTTGGAGATGCTCTGATCCAGTCGTCTAGCCATCACAGTTTGGCCCTTGTCAAAATCCTTACGCTTGCCCATTTTTCCTGCTTCTAAAACATCAACTCTGAGGACAAAATGTTCACTTGCTGCCTAATATATCCCACCCTCTAACAGGTGCCATGATGAGGAGCTCATCAGTCTTATTCACTTCACCTCTCAGTGCTCATAATGTTATGCCTGATCATTTTTAATATCTGTTAATTTAGTTTTTAACCTTGTAGGTTATGTTTGTTGTTGTATTTTATCACTTTTTTTTGTCTTTCAAAATTTCTGTCTATGCCAAATCACAGACCTGAGGCTAATGCTGAGGATCATGAACACTCACTCATTATAACATTTATGAATCTATTTGGGTGATGAGATTTCATGATTCTTGCTGGGTTTTTTTTGTTTTTTTTTAATAACCTGATAAGATTTAATGTGCTCATTAAATCTGCATGACAAAATAAACCTTAAAATGTACATATTATATGTATTAAAAAATGTATGAAAAACACAACATGTTCCAGATATATGGGTTTTACCATTTAAAATAAAACATTTTAATAGAGTTTAGCAGATTTAATTAAAATCTCTGCACTCAACTAACAAACTAGAATTTACCCTAACATCACTTCACTTCCAAACACTAGGGGGCGAGACTCCTTTTCCTATCAGCTGTAATCTTGGCTGAATTACAAATAACCACCAACAGACTATTTAGTGCACTATCTAGGGCGCATAAGATAGCATTTTACACCCTATATAGTGCACTAAACGTCCAATCATGTGTTATATTGGGATTTAGTCAGGGTTACCGCGGATTTGAGGCGGAGTCTCAAATAACTACATAATGAATATTTAGTGCACTATTTAGTGTGTGAAGTAATGGCTTATGAGCACTAGATAGTGCACATGTATACACAGAACGGTGATATTTGGGTTGCGGCTTGTGAGCGACAAGCAAAAGGTGCCCAGAAGCAGGGGGGTATTTTTTCATCTTGCTGTAATCGAAAATGGCGACTTCCTTAGGTTCTAACACGTACAACAGACAGAATTGGGAGGACTCTGTAAGTATAACACTAGACATTTATTATTATTATTTTTTAAAATTTATTTTCACACTTTTATCGATACATTATTTATCATGAATCTGAGTGGATAATTGAATAGAAAGCTCTTGCAGCAGGCCTAGCGGCGCTAGAAGGCTAACGTGCTGCTAAGCTAAGCTAAGCTAATTCGCCAAAACTAAAAAAATAAAATAAAAACTTTATCATTAATCATCAATGTGTATAAAATAAAACATTTAAAAACATAGTCTGTTTATTTTCATTGATTGAATAGGCAAATACCTTATATTTCTCGTATATTGTATCTGTAAAAGCTAACTAAAGCTAGCTGCCTTGACTAACTAGCATTAAAGCATTAGTGTTGGATGGTATTAGCTAGCTCGATAGCTACCGCCTTAAATTATGACATTAAAAACATTTTTTATTATTATTCTAAACTACTGACGGTTTTTGCACAATCGTGATGTTTTACCATATCGAGCGAGACCTTAAAATCTGACCTGCAGTTATGTCCAAGCACATTTAAATGATCACTATTTCTGAGCAATATTTTGGTATAAAATCTCGCACGTGCTTTAAAGTCAGTGACGTTTATGATAGGCAAAAATCATAACGTTTTCATTTATTTATTTACTTCACCTCAGTGTTAATGGATGAATTGAACATGGGGTTGTTGCTTTAATTTTCTCTCCCTATATGCAGACACAACGCATCAAAACGCTCGTTTGAAAATAAAGATATATATATTTTTTAATTTTATGGAAGGAAAATATTTTATTAACTTCATTAACATTTAAGATAGAAAGCGGCATTGCTAACTTTCAATACAAAAAAATTTCTTTGTAAGTATTTTTCTCTCTCAGAACCGCGTCCCAATTCGTCTAAACAGCATCCGGGATTCGAATGGGTGTGTCCCAAATCATGGTACGTTGTAATGACCAGTCCAAAGGTACCAGGATGGACTGTTATTCCCTGTTGATCTACAAAGTGTGGATCCGAGGACATATTTTTTTGGCTTATATTTACCCACAGCTTCATCTTCGTTCACTGTTGCTCAGTTGTATCCAAGGACATTGATAATGTGTTATCCTCTTAAGGAGAGATATTTGGGTTTGAGGATAGCGTTTGAGAGGAAATGATCTCATCTGAACTAGTTTAAAATGTAATGGCTCGCTGTATATCTTGTTGATAGTCATTTCTGAGCTTTCGTCAACTCTGTTCTCACTTCATTCCCTCTTTCAAAGTCTGAACACTGAACCGAAGCCACTTTGTCTCTTGTCGTTTCTCTAACAGGACTTCCCTATTCTCTGTCAGACATGTTTAGGGGAGAATCCATACATCCGAATGGTGAGTATGCCGATTTTATCATCGAGGTAAAAGTCTGTGCGCTTTATCGCAGGAAGATTAGTTGCATTTGGAAGTGATGTTTCTTCATTGTTTTAAGCTGATGGGAGACACATTTGTATGATAACGTTATTTAGTCTTAACCAGAATAAACACAGACACGCAGTTTATTCACTTTCTTGCTCTCCTGTGTCACGTGTGTTGTGAATTCAGCTGCCTCCATGCTGAATATCTGTGTACTGTGTCCTTCCGCAGTTTCACGATTTTGGAGGAACATACAGTTTTTGCACTTACACTAATTCAAGTAGTTTTTTTTTTTTCCCCTGCACCTATAAAAAAACAACAGTAAGTTCAAGAATTTTTGGGCAAAATAAACAGAAGAAACTTGGATTTCAGATGGAATCCATGAAACGTGAATAGGATTAAAGTGTCGCTCTTTTATTATGTCGCATGTCTGGTGTGAATTCTCTGTAATACTTCTCTAATGTGAACGTATCGGATAGAAATTACATAAACACCAGAGCTTCAATGATGGCAAAAGTGTGTAGAGGAAGCATGCAGGACTGACCGCTCCGTTTCTTTCTTTATCTCTTTGTTTGTAACAGACCAAAGAAAAGTATGGCAAAGAGTGCAAGGTAAGAGAACCTACTGCATTTTATTACCTCTGTTTTAATTCTTATCCTTTGAGGTAAAGTATTTAACACCGCCTCTGGTTTCGACTCGGTTCCAGATCTGTGCCCGTCCCTTCACCGTGTTCCGCTGGTGTCCGGGGGTCAGGATGCGCTTTAAGAAGACGGAAGTGTGTCAGACCTGCAGTAAGATGAAAAATGTGTGTCAGACCTGCCTACTGGATCTGGAGTACGGTAATGAACATCTCTCAACCGAACCGATTCACGTTTCCTCAGTCGCTTATCGGTCACACTCCCTCACTTCAATGACCTGCTTATCTTTTTACATTTATTTATTTATTTGTAATTGTTTTTATAGGTTTACCTATTCAAGTCAGAGACACAGGGATATCCGTAAAAGACGACATGCCAAGATCGGATGTGAACAAAGAGTACTACACCCAGAACATGGAGAGAGAGGTGATTATATGGCATATTGTTGTTTTTATTTGTTATTTATTAATTATTATGCAGCGTTTCCAACATCTACAGTTTAGCATTGAAGCATTGATCTTTTTTTATTTATATATATATATATATATATATATATACACACTATATTGCCAAAAGTATTCGCTCACCCATCCAAATAATCAGAATCAGGTGTTCCAATCACTTCCATGGCCACAGGTGTATAAAATCAAGCACCTAGGCATGCAGACTGTTTTTACAAACATTTGTGAAAGAATGGGTCGCTCTCAGGAGCTCAGTGAATTCCAGTGTGGAACTGTGATAGGATGCCACCTGTGCAACAAATCCAGTCGTGAAATTTCCTCACTCCTAAATATTCCACAGTCAACTGTCAGCTGTATTATAAGAACGTGGAAGTGTTTGGGAACGAGAGCAACTCAGCCACGAAGTGGTAGGCCACATAAACTGACGGAGCGGGGTCAGCGGATGCTGAGGCGCATAGTGCGAAGAGGTCGCCAACTTTCTGCAGAGTCAATCGCTACAGACCTCCAAACTTCATGTGGCCCTCAGATTAGCTCAAGAACAGTGCGCAGAGAGCTTCATGGAATGGGTTTCCATGGCCGAGCAGCTGCATCCAAGCCATACGTCACCAAGTGCAATGCAAAGCGTCGGATGCAGTGGTGTAAAGCACGCCGCCACTGGACTCTAGAGCAGTGGAGACGCGTTCTCTGGAGTGACGAATCGCGCTTCTCCATCTGGCAATCTGATGGACGAGTCTGGGTTTGGCGGTTGCCTGGAGAACGGTACTTGTCTGACTGCATTGTGCCAAGTGTAAAGTTTGGTGGAGGGGGGATTATGGTGTGGGGTTGTTTTTCAGGAGCTGGGCTTGGCCCCTTAGTTCCAGTGAAAGGAACTCTGAATGCTTCAGCATACCAAGACATTTTGGACAATTCCATGCTCCCAACTTTGTGGGAACAGTTTGGAGCTGGCCCCTTCCTCTTCCAACATGACTGTGCACCAGTGCACAAAGCAAGGTCCATAAAGACATGGATGGTGTGTCTGGTGTGGAGGAACTTGACTGGCCTGCACAGAGTCCTGACCTCAACCCGATAGAACACCTTTGGGATGAATTAGAGCGGAGACTGAGAGCCAGGCCTTCTCGTCCAACATCAGTGTGTGACCTCACAAATGCACTTCTGGAAGAATGGTCAAAAATTCCCATAAACACACTCCTAAACCTTGTGGACAGCCTTCCCAGACGAGTTGAAGCTGTTATAGCTGTAAAGGGTGGACCGACGTCATATTGAACCCTATGGATTAGGAATGGGATGTCACTTAAGTTCATATGCGAGTCAAGGCAGGTGAGCAAATACTTTTGGCAATATAGTGTATGTATATATAATATCCATATCTGTTGATATGGTGATATTGTTGAAACCTTTTTTTAATTTATTTACTTAGATTTTTTAATTTATTTATAAATAGAAAAATAAATGAAAAAATGTCACCACTATATTTTTGTATTTATTTATTAAATTATTTTTCTCATTTTTAAAATGTTTATTATTTATTTATTTTCTGATTTCAGAACTTTTAATATGTTAAATGTTTTTTTTTTTTTAATTTCCTTTAAATAATACCATGAAATAATTTCCATTTTCTGAGATTACCATGTATTCATTTAAAATCTGTTTAATTATAAGCCCTATTGCTCATGCTTTCTTCCACTCAGTCGCTGCTATTATCGATCAATTGTTAACACCTTGTCAACAAAGAGAATTTAATTAACGTTATTATCACATCATTTCTTGCTTTCATAGCAACAAAGTGACACTTAAAATTAAAATGTCATCCGCTGTACATGGCAGAATCGCTGTGAGCAAGACAGATGCGTCTCCGAGACATTTCCGGACATTTCCATTGTGCTCAGGTGTTTTGATAAATTGCTGCTGCACAAAAAAAAATCAACCTTTTTTGACACGTTTGACAGCAAGCATTCTTGTCATCCATTTAGATAAAAAGCAGCCACATTTATCTTTGTTCTCTCTGCCTTTCTTCATGTCTTACATGGTTCTTTGTGTACAGCTTTTTGTTTTAAAAAAATGGTTTAAACATCCTGTTTCTAGATCGCGAATTCGGATGGTACGAGACCAGTCGGTGCTCTGGGCAAAGCCCCAGGGGCCAGTGACATGCTGTTGAAGCTCGCCCGCACCACTCCGTACTACAAGAGGAACAGACCTCACATCTGCTCTTTCTGGGTGAAAGGAGAGTGCCGGAGAGGAGAGGAGTGTCCTTACAGGTGAGCCTCAGCTCCTACTGAACTCGTGTTTATGAAATCTCCTCACCGATTGACGTGACGTGACATTGTTGGGTGGGAAACTATTCCTTAGGCACGAGAAGCCCACTGACCCAGATGACCCGCTGGCTGATCAGAACATTAAGGACCGCTACTACGGCATCAATGACCCGGTGGCTAATAAGCTGTTGAAGCGAGCCTCCACCATGCCTAGGTTAGACCCACCTGAGGACAAGTCCATCACCACGCTGTACATCGGAGGCCTAGCAGATACCATTACAGATTCAGAGCTCAGGTACGGAACATGATGAATACATAACAATGCCTTTTAAAATGTTCTCAATAATATAACCATCTCTGTGACTGCCTTGAAGCTAGTGTTGGATTGTGTGAACTAGTAATTAGAGCTCTGTGTGGATTTTTATGATTATTATATTATTATTATTATTATTATTATTATTCCAGGAATCATTTCTACCAGTTTGGGGAGATCCGCACCATCACCGTAGTGCAGAGGCAGCAGTGCGCCTTTATCCAGTTTGCCACTCGTCAGGCTGCTGAGATGGCCGCCGAGAAATCCTTCAACAAGCTGATCATTCACGGCCATCGCCTCAACGTCAAGTGGGGCAGGTAAGGCAGGGTTTTGAAGCTTCATTTGCATGTCACAGAGCAGTGAAGTCGAAGGAAAGTGTCCGGAAGTGTGTGTATTTGATTCTCGTTGCGATTCGGTAGAGTTTGTCTTTAAGAGCAATAACATTGGGTAGTATGCTGCTGTTCTGTGTAATCAGTGTAAATAATGTTGTTTTTTTTTTTTATAAAGGTCCCAGGCAGCACGAGGAAAAGATGGTGAAAAGGAAGGCGTGACTGAAAGTGGAATCAGACTGGAGCCTGTGCCCGGCCTCCCTGGAGGTACGTTTTGAAGAATTACTCTCAGATGATCTATTACTGTTCACCAGATCAGATTTAGTTCATGTGGTCCATGCTTCGGAAAGTGATATTAACTCATTTTAAATTTTGTAAAGATCCTCAGAGGACGTTATTGTTGCCTTAGACCAGGTGTTCTCAAGCTTAAAATTCTGTGTAAAATAAATGGCTGCTTTTTTATTTAAGTTCATAAATTATTCTCATGTAATATTCAGCGGCATAAAGCTCTTTTTACACCAGATGCATCTTCATGTCATAATGTGATATATTCATTCCTGTGCTTTGTTGTGCTGGTTCAGTTAATATAACATGCATTTTACATTTCTGGCATTTGACAGACGCCCTTATCCAGAGCGACTTAGAATTTCTCATTTTTATACATCTGCACAATTGCGGGTTAAGGGCTTTGCTTATGGGCCCGGCAGTGGTAGCTTGGTGGACCTGGATTTGAACTCTGATCAGTAACCCAACACCCTGACCACTAAGCTATTACATCGTGATATGCAGGATGTGGTATCTGATATGCAGATATTAAATTTCATAAACATGCATCGGCTTTGCACAGGATCACAAATCGCTTATTCACTTTAGTGTTCTGTGGCTGTCAGGATTTTTAACCAGCACCAGTATGTGAGATGTTTTATAGTAGGTTACAGACTGATATATATTACCCATTTACTGCTTAGGTTATGTCTATAGACTGCAAAATCTAGCACAAATTCTGTATTTTGTAGCGTTTCTATATAGAAACCAAGGCTGTGCTGCACAAAAGTCATTTATCTTTTGACACTTTCATGCACAGGGTTTAGAAATGGACAGTCGCTTTGTTTTTAGGACAGTGTAGGATATAAATCCCCTTCGAATGACCTTGTAACTATAATTAAATTTAAACCCTGGTTTCTGTCCTCTATTGGCTGTTCTCAGTGCAGCGTGTCTGTGGTTTTTGAACTCAAAATATTTCTAAGAAGGGGGGGGGTATTTTTTGGTCTATAGCTATGAAATATTCTAGATCCGAAGTTTCTTTTCTTCTCCAATTTTCCCGTGTGCTTATTATTCACATTTTAACATTTAGAAAAACTGTTAAAAAGAAAATCCAAAAAATCTGGATTTAAAAATAATGCATGCATAGCCACAGTGTGCACAGCCCGTGTCCAGCATAAATTCCACTTTGATGACCATGACTGCATCTTGGACACGTCTGTGCTGTAGCCGTAAAACAGGCGTTTTAAAAAAAGGAGCTTCAGGAATTTTAATGATGATCTGATGATAAGTGAAAAATAAGCATAGAGCTATGTAAGCACTGTTGGTAAAAACCTCCAGAGACCTCATCTGTGTCTCCGTAAGCTTGAGAATCTGACCCTGATGGCAAAAAGTGATGAAGCTGAATCCTCCACATGCTGATCGTTTCTAGTTTACATTATAATGCAGAATTTATTTCTGCGTTTTATCACCGTGTTTGTGTTCTTTATACAACCTGCTCTTGTTATTAACCTACAGCAGATTGTGGTGCTGCATGTCTAGGCATACTTGTCTGAGCCTGCCACTGAAATGTAGTGAATAAATTTCATGCTTTATAAGTGGTTTATTTTAAAGTGAGACACAAGGTGTGTTTGTTTTAAATAAAACATATAAAGTATAAAAACAAAAAACAAATTTGTAGAGGAATACAGATCTGTAGTGATTAAATCACTGTCTGCAGTATATTCCTCGGCATTTAACGAGCTTATATTCCACAGCGCTGCCTCCACCGCCCGTCTCTACAGACGACATCTCGGCCAACTATTTCAACTTGGCGCCTAACACCGGTCCTGCAGTCATGAATTTAGGGATCCCTCCTCCCCCAGGAGTAGCCATGCCGCCACCTCCAGGTATGCTTTTCTTCCTATTTGCAACTTCCACAATTGATAAAATGTGAAATTTTTTTTTTGACTTCATGCTCTCACTCTCTCTGCAGGTTTTGGCCCACCTATGTACCCCTCTATGGATCCTATGGCCCCTCCAATGCCACCTCCAATGGCCATGAGGCCTCCAGGTCAGGTGCATTATCCATCCCAAGATCCTCTGCGTATGGGTGCACATGCCAGCCGCCACGGAGGCTCCTAGACCTGGAAGGAAGCTATACCTTTCTGTATGGATACGTATAGGAGTGACGAAGACTCTACCTTTTTTTTTTTTTTTTTTGCCAATGCCCCACCCCCCCCTGTTTCTGGAGTCTTTTTATATCAGTAACCTTTTATGAACTTGGTGAACTTGTTGTAGTGTTCCTACTGTTCTAGAAATAAACATCTAAACTAATTATAGCCAACTTAAAACAATAGGACATACCTCATTTGTAATGCTTTTATATTTGCAATCAGAGGTTTCAGAATGCGGAGAGGATTTAGTTTTTGTTTTTTTTTGTTTTTTTAATTGGAAGAAAGGTGGAGTTTTTCTTTTTCCAGTCCTGTGTAACAAGCAAAAGTAACTTGCAATGACCAATAAATACCACATGAGGCCATTGCTGACTGCTCTTTTAGTCCAACCAAAGCAACAAATGATCAGTACTGAGAACGGATTTGTCAAATAAGAGACATAACAAGATGGATCAAATATGCATTGTTTATATTGTTTGTCTTGTAATGGCTTCCTGCCTAATCCTGCTTTCT
This sequence comes from Hemibagrus wyckioides, assembly GCF_019097595.1. Lineage (NCBI taxonomy): Eukaryota > Metazoa > Chordata > Actinopteri > Siluriformes > Bagridae > Hemibagrus > Hemibagrus wyckioides. Next base: position 19,468,264 of record NC_080727.1, read on the forward strand.
GTACATTTATATCTAGCTCTACAGCTCGAGTAGAAAATACTCAGTGTCTTTATTGGCTCAGTTTGCAGTTTATATCATGACATTTCATGCATGCTGATGACGGTGTGCGTGTGCCGTGTTTGAAATGCAGTTCTTCACCGCTTCCTGCTCAGAGGTCTCGGCCATACGTTAAGCTGTCCAGCCTCTCGGGATGCGGTTAAAGTTGGGCCGAGCGCACATCCTCTCCCAGGTGAGTGTGGGCTCCGTGTAGGCCTGCAAGAGTTCAAAGCCAGGCAGAGGCAGGGTCCTGGTGCCACCTGACGTCCCTCCAAATGGCATCGGAGCTCTGTGAAAACATCAGACCGTGACACAGCCTCATTGGGGCTTTGAGGGTCAGTAGGAATTTGGCTTGGTACGAGCTACATCGGCACCACCCGTACATCGCGATGGCCTACACCACGAGATGGAGTTTAGCAATTCGGACTCTGAAAGCGTTGTTTCTTTGTTTATCATGTGACTGTCATCTCGAATAAATTTCTTCCATATTTTGCATGGGCTACAGTCTATTTTTCAAGTATGCTTTACATGTTTATCCAAATAAAATGGATGGAATTTTCTGAATGAACTCAGATTTATTGAGAATTATTATGTACACTTCTGGTCATAATGAGTAAGGTATAAAACACAGCAACGTGTCATGACATTGGAAAATAATCCACATGGGGCAGTGTGGTGATAAAGCCAATTATTATCCGATAGCATTATTGATTTTCCTCTCCAGCCATTTCCAACACCTTGTAATTGTGTGGTAACAGCTTCACCATCAGCTTCCTTTTTTTCTTTATGTTGTAAATAAGACAGAAAAATGCAGTTTGTTGTGTATTAATGAAATGGGAAAACACAAATCTCATCGTTATGCCATTCCTCTTTCAGAAAGTTTCTACTTCTACTCTGTCTGATACTGGAGACTTCTTCCAGAAAATGCTAGAACATCTCCTTCACCATATGATTGCTTAATACCATATTAGTTATAGTGCATTAATATAAACCTGAGATTTAGGTTCTGACCAATTACACACTTTAATCTATTAATGTAGAAGAAATCGGTTGTTCATATACGTGCAGTTATTTATTGAGCTTTGTTTTTGCTTGATTATATTTACATTCCATTAATTTCAAAATCAGTCTCCACCCTGTGTTTTTTTATTATTAGTTCATATTTCTAAGGTGTTTCTGACATAGTCGCTATGGCTCATACTCACAGCTGGTGGCAGCACACTACAGGAAAGTAACTGTCTGGAATTGCTCTGATTGAGGTCAGTTACTCTCCACAGTCCTGACTGTAACATTGTGTTTTGTCTCTCAATTTTCCTTAAAATGATTTGATTGGTAGGTTACATGTATGACATGTATCCCGTCTAATCGTTCTGTTCATCGGTCATCTGTTTATCAAAGGTAGAAAAGAACAGTATAGTGTATGTGAAACCTCCTGTGTTTATAAAGTCCATTGTAGTTTTTTTTTCTTCCTATGAAAACTAGCTAGGCTGTCTCTCTGACCAAAAACACTATATTGCAAAAGTTTTGGGACATCCCTCCAAATCACTGACTTCCTGGGGTTAGGCACCTTAGTTCCAGTGAAAGGAACTCCTAATGCATCAGCATGCCAAGTTTGGGGATGACCCCTTCCTGTTCCAACATGACTGCGCACCAGTGCACAAAGCAAGGTCCATAGGGACGTGACGAGTGAGTTTGGCTGCACAGAGTCCTGAACTCAACCCGATAGAACACCTTTGGGATGAATTAGAGCAGAGACTGCGAGCCAGGCCTTCTCGTCCAACATCAGTGCCTGACCTCACAAATGCGCTTCTAGAGGAATGGTCAAAAATTCCCATAAACACACTCCTAAAACTTGTGGAAAGCCTTCCCAGAAGAGTTGAAGCTGTTACAAAGGGCGAGCCAACTCCATATTAAATTCATGTGCATGTGAAGGCAGACATCCCAGTTTTGGCCTGGCTCACCATCTCCGCTCTAATTCATCCCAAAGGTGTTCTATCAGGTTGAGGTCAGGACTCTGTGCAGGCCAGTCAAGTTCCTCCACACCAAACTCACTCATCCATGTCTTTATGGACCTTGCTTTTTGCACTGGTGTACAGTCATGTTGGAACAGGAAGGGGTCATCTCCAAACTGTTCCCACAAAGTTGGGAGCATGAAATTGTCCAAAATGTCTTAGTATCCTGAAGCATTAAGAGTTTCTTTCACTGGAACTAAGGGGCCGAGCCCAACCCCTGAAAAACAACACCTGAACTCAATGATTTGGAGGGGTGTCCCAAAACTTTTGGCAATATACTGTATCTTATAGCCCTGACAAAATGGCAGATTGCCTCCACTGCATCATGACAATCCATATTAAGGGCTCTCAAGTATTACAGGAGTATTAGGAAAGTAGAACTTGAGAGTAAGAAAAAGAGCGAAACCTCTCATCTTTCTCTTGTCAACTGCTTAAAGTCTTATAGCTAACGGTTTTCCACACCCTGTGTTCACACTATGATTCAATTACCTGGTGCTCTGGTGTGTGTTCACTGTGTGAGATTGAAACACTAATGAAAGTAACCCAATATTTATACACTAGCTGGCTGAGGCTAGTCTGCTAGCAAAAACACAAAGCCAGGTGAAGGAAAAGGCTTCTCTGTTGTAAATTTCGTACCAGAAATTTAGAGGCAGGTCTTGGGCTGTACTATGTTCAGGCAAGCAGCTCTGGCTACGGAGTACTACTAATTCCTATTCCAGGATTCAGAGAAACAACATATTTTAGAGTACATTTTATCTGCTGATTCATTGTAGCTTTCATGCTAATCATTCTTTCTTCTCTGAGCAACAGAGAAATGAATGGGAAATTATTTCATAAAAAGATCAGCAAAGCTTAAAATGTTATAGAAAATGTTTGTAAGAAGAAGAAGAAAAAAAAACTAAACAGCTGAATTAATTTTTAATATTAATTAATTAATTATTTTATTTAAATATTAATTGATTATTTTTTGAATGCTAACCTGTTGAAGCATCTGTAGTTAGCAGGGACGAGTTTCTGAGGAGGTTCGGGCAGATTGGAGCTAATGGTCACCAGCATGCTTTTGCTGTCGCTCTGTTCTTCCCATGGTGAGCAGTATGACTTGGGGATTACAGTAACGTTGAATTTCTCAGGAGGAATCTCTTTCAGAGGCCCAGAATATCCTGAGGCAGTAAGAGCGTATCAGCTTCATTATTATTTTGTTCTCAAAGACATTTTCGATATGTTCACAGACTGAAATTCGGTGCCGTCACCTGGTGCCAGAACGCTCGGACTTCCCTTTTTGGCTACGCTGTGATGGAGTTTAGCCAGCAGGTTGTTTCTCTCTGGTGGGTTGACCTTTGTGCTGCTGTGAGCTTTGTCTGTCAGCTCTTCTGTAGCCTGATGATATGATGTCTCGCTTTGCTAAAGTAGATAGAAATCCCAATGACATACAATATATCAGAATTCATTCAGGTGTTTCACCAGCAAAATCTCACCTCCGTGGCCTTGTTATTCAGATTCACATCTGTGAAACCATATAATTCGAACTAAAAGAATGAATTGTCATGGTTTACATTATATAAGTATGCCAATTGGCGATAATATATCATTTATATTATAAATATGTCATTGGCTTACATCGTCAGCTTGTTTTCCTGCACCTTCCAGCGTGAACTTCTCTGATCTCTTTTGTCTCGCTTGGAACATTCTGGATCCCTTGTTTGAGCGCAGGTTCAACTCCTCCATCATTATATCCTGTGGAACGCTGATCTTCTTTCCCAGGTCTAGGCACTCTGTCTCACACACATACATGCATAATGGATGAGTACATCATGATTACACTGTATGTATTCATTTATAATTACATGGTTGCACTCTTTCTATACTGAACTTGCCAAAGTTGAACAAAGACAACTGTTAGTCATGTCCCATAAACCAGAATAACTAAATACTCGAGCTTATATATGCATGGTGTGGTGTGTGCACAGTATACAGGTCTTTTTACCTGATGCTCATTTTGGCCCGTCCTTGACAAAGGACGAATGAGATATGAAGGCTTGAAAGGAAATCCACCCACATGAAGAAACAGCAGTAGAAGTATAAGAGCATATTATTATTTTTTCGAAGCTAAGATGTCTAGAGGTTTTGCCCAATACACAGGGCTGTTTTCTTAACAAGCATTTTTAGAAATGTCACTCTCTTCATACCTACAAGCTGTGTGAAGCTAATGAGGGTCAGGGAGGCATAAATCATTTTTGGCCATGTGTTTCATGGGTTTGTTGTCAGCTTTCTTGTTTATGAGGCGTCACATCCCTATCAGAGAAGCAGACGTTTTATTGTCCTTCCTTCCTGAGGCAGACTTTGAATAATTATAGTCTAATACTGGAGAGTGCCGCTGTTATCTCCCGGCAAATTGGCCACAAAGCATTTGTCTTCTTTCAGAGTCTGTTAGGTGGTTTGAATAGCACAGGAAGCTTAACATTTTCTCAGGAAAACAACATAAATACACCAGATATTTATTGTTGTATCTGGTATAAAGTTCTAGATATTTCAGGTGTTACTGTAATGTTTATTATTACTATTATTATTAACTTAAAAGCTTATCACCAACTGATAAATACTTTTGTGGAGTCACCAAAAATAACTTGATAAGTCAGTTGAAATATAGTTGAAATCTTGGGATCTGACTGGGCAATTAAATCACTGAATCATTGCAATTGACACGGGGGTCTGAATGGATTCTGATAAACTGTGCAAATGATTCATTGAATCATTAAATTTGACTCTGGAGTTTGGGTATTTTGTGCTGAAGTGAAGAATTATATCACTGAATCTTTACATTTGAAACTGGGGTCTGAATGAATCACAGAATAATTAAATTTGACAGCCGGGTTTGGATTAATTCTAATGAACTTAGCAATCGATTCACTGAGTTGTTAATTTTGACACTAGGTCTGAATATAGTCTGATACACTGAGCAACTGAATCACTGAATCATTGATTTTGACAAAGGGTTTGGATAAATTCTGATACACTGAGCAACTGAATCACTGAATCATTAAATTTGACACTGAGGTCTGAATGAAGTCTGATAAACTGAGCAATCGAATCATTGAATCAATACATTTGACACCTGGGTTTGGATGAATTCTGATGAACTGAGCAACTGAATCACTGAATCATTAAATTTGACACTGAGGTCTGAATAAAGTCTGATTAGCTGAGCAACTGAATCAATAAATCATTAAGTTTGACACTAGGGTTTGGATAAATTCTGATTAGCTGAGCAACTGAATCACTGAGTCATTCATTTTGACACAGGGTTTGGATAAATTCTGAAACACTGATAAACTGAATCACTGAATCATTACAAGTGACACTAAGGTTTGGATAAATTCTGATACTCTGAGCAACTGAACTGGATCATTAATTTTAACGCAGGGTTTGGATATAGTTTGATAAACCGAGCAAATGAATCACTGAATCATTAAATTTGACATTAGGGTTTAGATAAATTCTGATTAGCTGAGCAACTGAATCAATAAATCATTAAGTTTGACACTAGGGTTTGGATAAATTCTGATACACTCAGCAACTGAACTGAATCATTTATTTTGATGCAGGGTTTGGATATAGTTTGATAAACCGAGCAACTGAATCAGTGAATCGTTAAATTTGACACTTGGGTTTGGATAAATTCTGATACACTGAGCAACTGAATCACTGAATCATTAAATTTGACACTAGGGTGTGGATAAAGTCTGATTATCTGAGCAACTGAATCAATAAATCATTAAGTTTGACACTAGGGTGTGGATAAATTCTGATTAGCTGAGCAACTGAATCACTGAGTCATTCATTTTGACACTGGGTTTGGATAAATTCTGATACACTGATAATCTGAATCACTGAATCATTACATTTGACACTAAGGTTTGGATAAATTCTGATACTCTGAGCAACTGAACTGAATCATTAATTCTGACACAGGGTTTGTATAAATTCTGATACACTGATCAACTGAATCACTGAATCATTAAATTTGACACTGGAATTTGAATTAATTCTGATGACCCGAGTAATCGAATCAATGAATCATTCAATTTGACACTGGAGTTTGGATAAATTCCAAGCCTGCTCTAGACATCAGTGCCTGTTTCTGATGGCTCTTTCTCTCGCCCAGTTGGTCATGCGTGATGAAGATGAAAGCTTTTAGAGCCTTGCTGTGATATTGCATTACAGACAGTCATCCTGCCTCAGCCATCCACTTCCACAGGACCGAACGCTTTTTAAATAATAAATGTTTTGATGCAGTTTTACTGAGAGGAATGAAGCCAGAATTAAACTAGATTTTCTAAAAAGGTTTTGCAATTATTTCGTGTTATATTGACATCAATTATGCCTTACCTCCTCGTGCCTCTAAGCACAGCGCCACACCCTGTAGCTGTCTCTCTTTAGCAAGGTCGACAGGCATGATGATCCGAACCGTCTAGATACAAAGCATAGCTTAAGTTGTGTTCTCTCACCACGGGAATCATTAGAATTCACGACACATGCAACCCAACACTTATCGAACCTCTTCTGTAGCCTCTTCTAAAGGATAAATATGTGATTTACATGCTGTACCAAGCTCTCGCAGGCTTACCGGTTTATGAAGAAAATGCCGTTTCCTTTATACACAAGAGACTGGATCAATCTGACCCTAAGTCTAAAGTAGCAAAGTCTTATATTTGCCAGCTATGAAATGGACCCTGAAGTTTCTGCATGGTTAGATCACAGGCTTATTATAGAGAAGAGGGAGCAAGTGCTAATAGACTAGGATTAGCAGAACTGTTTTTCTGCATCCCCACTAATAAAAAACATGATCCTTAGACACGCGCGCAGATGGTCCAGAAAATTTGAGAGGCAGCTCTGTACTCTGAGTCATCCCCAAGTCTGTCGTTCTCAGAGTTCATAATTACGCATGAGGAGGGTCCCTGTGGATATAAATGCAAGAAGCCTGAAGCCAAAACATTTTACCCTGCCTTCTCTAATTTTTATGATCTTTTTAAGATTTTGACAACATTATCATCACTTCATCTCTACTGCCGAATTTTTTAATCTTTGACTTTTTCAGGCAAAAGAACATAGCTTCCATAATATCAGCAAAGTTTAAACTAGAAATAAAACTAGACCTCTTTTAGCTACCTGGCATCCTACTTTAAACAAATATCCCATTTAGCTGCTACTATCTACTTAAATAAATAAATAAACAAACAAATAAGTAAATAAATAATGAATAGGAATTATAACCAAATTCGGAATCTCAGTACACCTAAACCTTAACTGCTAACAGGTGAGCTAATCTTGATATAGCTAGCTAGTATTGCTACAATATACTCTAAAATTCCTTGCAAGCAAAAGTGAGCTTTCTTGGGAAAGCTACTCAAATGACAGGATTGCTTTGATAAACACATTTTATTAGATTTTTTTCTTAATCTATTTGACGATTCTATATTAGATAATGTGTGTATTTGGCACTAAAAGATAAATATATTTAAATAACGGTAAAAAAAAAAAACAGCAGCAGGAAAACTGCAGCAGTGGTTTTATCCTAATATACTGTTACCGAGTATGTAGTTCTGTAAAAATAGATTTGTTCTGTATTTAAAAATACACTACAACATGCCAGTACTGTAAAGAAATATGACACAACAAATGCTGCCAATGTAAATAGCATTAATTCTCTGGGGGTTTTTCTACAGATTAAACAGAAAATCATTCTGTTTGGGAAAAGTTTCCAGTTTTCCAGAGTAACATGCTGGAATAAAATAAAGTAAAAATGTCTTTGTGAAGTTAAAGACACGAAAAGGCTCCATCTGTTACTTATCTTCTACCTCAAGCAACTAAACAGGTGAAAGTTTTACTTTCCAAAATGGTAAAAAAAGAGAAAGGAGTACACATACACACACACACACACACACATCAGTCACTTTATTAGGAACCATTGCTTATTAGTGCAATTATGCAGTCAGCCAATCATGTTACAGTAGCAGCAGCTCTCAGTGTATAAATGTCATGCAGATACAGGTCAAGAGCTTCAGTTCATCTTCACATCAAGCATCGAGTGTTTCCAGAAACTGCTACTCTCCGGGGATATTCATACACAACAGTCTCACAACAGAATAGCTCAATAAAATAACAAGTGAGCATGGGTTCTGCAGGCGGAACAGAGAGGTCAGAGGAGAATAGCCGATTGGTTGAAGCTGACAGGAAGGTAACAGGTAACTCTTTACAACCGTGCTGAGCAGAAACGCATCACAAAATGTGCAACACACCAATCCTTGAGGTGAATAAACTACAACAGCAAAAGAACACATAGGATTCCACCCTTCCAGTGTTTTTCCAAGGACTTTTTTCTTATTCTGTTGTTTGACATGACCTGTATCTGATGATATGATTGGTCGATTGCATAATTGCATGAACGAGCAGGTATACAGGTGTTATGGTCAGTGATTATATCCACACAAGCATCCATTTTCTGTACCGCTTAAACTGCACTGGCTTGCTGGGAACCAGAAGCTCATCCCAGTGATGCAGGGCATAAGGTGGCGGATACCACTGACTGAGTGGCAACCCACTGCATCTGTGGGATGTGCTGGACAAACAAGTCCGATCCATGGAGGCCCCACCTTGCAACTTACAGGATTTAAAGGGTCTGCTGCTAACATCTGTGCCAGATACCACAGCACACCTTCAGGGATCTAGTGGAGTCCATGCCTCGAGGGGTCAGGGCTGTTTTTGCAGCAAAAGGGGGACCAACACAATATTGGCAGGTAGTCATAATGCTTTGTGGTACGGTGCATTATCCTGCTAAAAGAGCCCACAGCCATCAGAGAATACTGTATCCATGAAAGGGTGTACATGGTCTGCAACAATGCTTAGGTAGTTGGTACGTGTCAAAGTAACATCCACATGGATGGCAGGACACAAGGTTTCCCAGCAGAACATTGCCCAAAGCATGACACTGCCTCCGTCGGCTTGCCTTCTTCACATAGTGCATCCTGATGCCATGTGTTCCCCTGCTAAGCGATGCACACGCACCCGGCCATCCACGTGATGTAAAAGAAAACATGATTCCTCACACTAGGCCACCTTCTTCCAATCACCTTCTTCCATTGCTCTGTGGTCCAGTTCTGATGCTCATGTGCCCATTGTTGCTGCTTTCGGTGGTGCACAGGGGTCAGCATGGGCACCCAGACTGGTCTGCTGCTGGTGCAGCCCCATACGCAACAAACTGTGATGCACTGTGTATTCTGACACCTTTCTATCAGAACCAGCAATACATTTTTGTACCAATTTGAGCAACAGTAGCTCATCTGTTGGATCGGATCACACGGGCCAGCCTTCTCTCCTTATGTGCATCAATGAGCCTTGGCCGTCTATGACCCTGTCGCCGGTTCACCACTGTTCCTTCCTTGGACCACTTTTGATAGACACTGACCACTGCAGACCGGGAACACCCCACAACAGCTGCAGTTTTGGAGATGCTCTGATCCAGTCATCTAGCCATCACAATTTGGCCCTTCATCAAACTCGCTCAAATCCTTATGCTTGCCCATTTTTACTGCTTTTAACACATCGACTTTGAGGACAAAATGTTCACTTGCTGCCTAATATATCCCACCCACTAACAGGTGCCAGTGTGATGATGTGATAATCAGTGTTATACACTTCAGCTGACACTGCTCATAATGTTATGCCTGATTGGTGTATATATTTATTTATTTATTGACAGTATATGCTTTAATGACTTCAGTGTTGATGCACACACACTCACAGGTTATTATAAACGGTACACAGAACCCACGAATATAACGGAAGGAACACAAGTTCAGGTCAGGGTAGAAGGTTCTCTGTTTGAGATGGTTCCTCAAACAGAACAAACTACCTACAAAGCTTTAACATGGACACAGGACTCATCCCTTTTTAGGTAGTGACTCTGTTTCTATCATTATTTGCTGCTAGAATGAGTCACAGATCCTGTCATAGAGATTTCTGAAATGATAAAAGCAAAAAAAAAAAAAAACCTTAAGAAAAGAAGAAAATAGTTTAACCATCACAGCTTTTTTTTTCCTTTTCTTTCACTTGCCTTCAGGTTGTAATAATTCTCTAAAGTTGCTCCATTCGTATATATAAAAGAGCAGAAGGCTGTCAGTCATTTTGAATTGAATTGCTATGACATACAAAATATTACAAAACATTACATTCTGATCTATCTGAACACACCTGTATTTGTAGAGAAAGATCAGAGAGCTTTTTTTATTTTTCGATTAAAAAAGAAAGGTATTTTTCGGGGCAGCTTTATTTCTTCTTATTTACAATGTTGTTGCTGATCCAGTTCATTCCATCCTGAGAGAAAGCAGAAACACAGAAAGGAGACAAAATGTGATTTTGGATGCACGGCTTTCGAAAGGAGTTTATGTAGAAAACAAAATGTCTCTCTTTGCCGGGATAATGATGTCAAAGAGTGTACTAATCCAAGTTATATACGGTGAAAGGATTCGTTTTTACCATACATTGTTTTATTATAACAGTTGACAGGCCCAGCTCTAGCTCTATAGCTCTAGTGTTTATTGTCGAGCCGTATGGACTCACCTGGACTCCTTCACCAGAAATAGCCGAACAGGCCTGGATCTGCCACTCTCGATCCCGGTAGGTGTGCAGGTTGAGCCCCTCGGCGATCTCACTAGCTGTAGACGCTGTGGTCAGATCCTGCTTATTGGCAAAGATAAGCACAGGCACTCCCTTTAGATTCTCCTCATCGATCAGTTCAGAGAGCTCCTACATGGACAGGAGATGACAAAAATGAATTGTGAGTTGAGGAAGACGCTAAAGCCTTAACGTCTCGTGCTTGGGCGGCATCTTAACGGCTGCTTTAATTATACGTCGAAACCATCTGTCAGATGAGTAACTAATAAATGGTTGCACTTGTTTTTTGTTTTTTTTAACCATGGACAGCTGTCTATGCAACATTTATAAGGCACCGTTTACAAAAACAAGCTTCAGATGCTTGTGCGTAGCTCATGAAGATGTTTGTCCAAAATCTCTGGAAACATTTCCTCATGTGCTTCACTTCCCTTCAATTCTATATTGTTGTTGGTTCTCACCAGGCCTGTTTCTTCAAACCTCTTCTTGTCTGCACTGTCGATGACGTAGATCTGGGAGAAAATAATAGATTGAGATACAGAGTACAGGCTTCTCTATCTGCTTTGGACAACTTTTGTATGACAGTGATTGTACGCTGTCCAACATAGTTGTGAGTTGTGATCTAGCTTCGCTCAAAAACAAATGCAAATGAAGACTCTTAAAACACACACCAACAAGTCTGTGTTCTCCAGATACTTTTTCCAGAAGGGGCGGATCTTCCTCTGCCCCCCAATGTCCCAGACGTTCAGCTTCATACCATGACAGGTTACACTCTTAATGTTGAAGCCCTAAGATGTTACACAGGAAACAGAAACAGTTACAGGAAGGTACTGACTATATTTAACTGACCCTTAGCTAGGCAGCAGGGCATCAGTTTATGGTTAAGTAAGCTTCAAGCACAGGATTAAAGACACTCCTCGATCCCTTGTCCTCGAAGTGTAGGCCTCCTGTGTGGTTCATTATGAAACTGGGTACCATATTTAATTCGAGATTTCGGGTCAGAAGTTTGGGTTTAAAGCTCCAGTCAGTGTGCATAGTCCATTAATATTACTAGCCATAAGGAAGTCATTAAGAAGGTCAGCTAAATATGGCCTTTGCTGACTCTACTTTGGTCCAGAACATGACCAAAATAGACCACATGGCCTGCTATCAGCATGACTTCACTAAAGCGAACAGATAGACGATCAGTCTATGACCTATATTCGATGTCTATACTACTTTACTGGACATATTGAACAAAAAGTACCAGTCTAGCTGCCATTTTTAAATATCTTTGTTATTGTTCATGTTCTCTATAGGTAGCGGTTAACTTCCACCACGATTCCCAATACAAAGCTCCATCCTGTTCTTCTCTGTGTATAATTCGATACACTAATGTAATTCCTGTCATGTGAAGAATATCTCTCTACTCAGGATAACTTTTGCCTCGCTCTTTTATCAGCTTGTCACATTTCATCTCAGCTTAACTCGACTTCTTTTCATGCTAATGTGACTAGAATTTCCTATTAGAAAATTCAACAGAAACTTCAATCCAACAGCAATACAAAGAACTTGTGGTTTTTTAAAGACATAAATCAATAGCATAATATATGCAATATACACAAAGATGCTTCACTGCGACAGAACAAAAAAAGAATGTCTTATGGGTAATATTTCTTATTATGAAATTATTCCGGCTGGTTTTTGATTCTTTTACTCATTTCAAGCTTCAGATGTTCTTACTCTATTGGTAGATGCATTACGTCTTTCTAGAAATAACTTCTAAAATGAGAAATAAAAAGATTTGGAGTAGGAAATGTCTAGAAATAGGTTGAATAATCATATATTTAGGTTGCTCTAATCTTGTAATAGGAAATAATAGACTTGATTCCACTTGCTAACTTTTTTTTTTTTGTAATTTCTTTAGTCATTTAGACAACATATTATTTTGTCAGAATACTAACTGTTCTTTTAGTAAAAGTTTATGTTATATGTGTTGTTATACACTGATCAGGCATAACATTATGACCACCTGCCTAGTATGCCTAGTGTTGGTCCCCTTTTTGCTGCCAAAACAGCCCTGACCCATCATGCACTGTGTATTCTGATACCTTTCTATCAGAACCAGCATTAACTTCTTCAGCAATTTGAGCAACAGTAGCTCGTCTGTTGGATTGGATCACACGGGCCAGCCTTCACTCCCCACGTGCATCAATGAGCCTTGGCCGCCCATGACCCTGTCGCCTTTTTGATAAATACTGACCACTGCTGACTGGGAACACCCCACAGGAGCTGCAGTTTTGGAGATGCTCTAATCCAGGGGTATAGCCATCACAATTTGGCCCTTCATCAAACTCGCTCAAATCCTTACGCTTGCCCATTTTTTCCTGCTTCTAACACATCAACCTTGAGGGCAAAATGTTCACTTGCTGCCTAATATATCCCACCCACTAACAGGTACCATGATGAGGAGATCATTAGTCTTATTCACTTCACCTTTCTGTGGTCATAATGTTATGACTCATTGTTGTATTTAGGCTGTAGGTCACACTGATTTCATTACTTAATGTCTCTCAGTTATCTTAAATTGTATAATCCAAGGATTTGCAGCAGCACACATTTGAAACCAGAGCAAACTGCATTACAGTTTTTGATGGTGAGCAGAACTGCCACGTACCTGAGTTGGTGTGATCGTGTTCACATCTTCTGAGGCCAGCTGTTTCAGTAGGGTGGTTTTCCCAGCGTTATCCAGACCGAGAAGAACGATCCGGAGCTCCTGCTCTGTCGTGCCTTTTAGTTTCTCAATGACGGAAAATAATCCCTGGGACGAACAGCGCGTTCGAAGGGTTTAAAAGAAAATAGGACATATGGAATGAGAAATGTGGGTCTAGAACTAATTATGTCTTATTCCTTTGGCAGATTACAGATTCTAGAATCATAGACTTATTAGGAATAAGAGAAAATATGTATCTTCCGGCAGATTAAAATCATTTTAAGATTGAAATGTATTTCATTGTCTAGAAATAAGCTTAATATTCTCATATTTGGTTAAAAACAATCAGAATATAGAAGGTATAAACATATATTTAAAAAAGTATGTACAATACAAGATATTTTTTATTTCAGATTCAAGATTTCACACTGCAAACAAATTACCTTAAATATTAAGAAGTTTTAATGAAATTAGATTACAGTAAGCAACATATAACAATATTAAGCCTATTTATAGCCATATTTAATCATTTTAAGCTTGAAATAGATCTAGTTCCATAAAATAAAACAATGTTAAGCTTGAGATTAGTACGAATGTTTTGAAATTTGGTTTCATCATTTTATATTTGGTTTTGGAGAAAATACCGGATATATTTGACTGTATATTCAAGATAAATTCACTTACTAAGAACTAATTTTTTTTAGCATTTTTTCAGAATACTGGTTCATTAGCTGAGAGAATCTGGGCTGTTTTGCTTCAAACATCTCTGAATAAATAGAAAATAGATGAGAGTGACCTCGGAAATGATTCTTCAAACCAAATCACAGCGAAGAACTTATACAGATAATATACAGCGCAGCAATGAATAAATTCTTCAAATCCACCCATCTGTGAAAGTAATTATGGACTCCCTATCACAGCCTTGGTCCTGCTGGATTAGCATGGCGATGCCTGATCCCCAGATTTGAGCATACATACCTTTTGGATTTCACCCATGATGATGTGACTATGCAGGCACAAAAGAGAGAAGGAAGAAGAACCCAGCTACATGCTACGAAATATATATCCAGGTGAGTTCGAGTGAGCTGTGGTCAGGAGATCCTGACCGTCCTCAAGTCCTCAACCTGTAATGCTTGTTTAAGCCAAACTTAGCGAACTGGAGTCTTTTTCTGGCATGCTCTTCTTCAGAAGAGGAAGAGTAGGAAAGGGTGGTGGTGGTGGTGGTGGGGGCACTGAGGACGGATTGGATTAACCTTCCACAATTAGCAACCTCTCCACCTTCCTCTGTTCTTTTCTCCCCCCCCAGACTGCATTAAAGTCTTACCTGGATTATCCCCCCCTGCCACCTGCTTCGTAACAGACTCCTTTCTCTCAGTCTTGCTCTCTGTTTCTATCTCCGACTCTCAACCATTCATCCATTCATCTTCCTGACATCTTCTCTTCTTTATTCATCTCCTGGCTCTGTGGTATGGCATCAATCTTCTGGCATGTCAGTTTATTTGCTTGTCATGTAGAGTAGATGCGCTTGTCTTTGATTGCAGTACTGCTCCTGTTCAGCAGAGGGCGATAGCGTACAATTTGAAATAACTGGATTTCCAATATGGGGAAAGAGGGGCTTGTGTTTAAGTCAGATGTCACAATTATTTCAGGTGTGTAAACAATTAGGAGTAGATTTTTATATATGCTCTGAATGTGAGGAGATGAGATACATCATGAGATGCAGGATACTGTTGTATATTCTGATGCACCACCTTTTTCTCTGTAATATTTTATTTTGGAGTAAAAATGTTTTTCATGTTCTCCCCGTGCCTGTGTGGGTTTACTCCGGTTTCCTCCCACAGTCCAAAAAACATGTACATTAGGTTGATTGGTAATTCTAAATTGCCCATAGGAGTGAGTGTGTGTGGTTTTCTGTCTATATGTGTGGCCCAGTGATGGACTGGTGACCTGTCAAGGATATACCCCTGACTTTCACCCAATGTGTGCTGGGATAGGCTCCAGCAGATCCCCGTGACCCTAATTAGGAATAAAGCGGGTATAGAAAATGGATGGATGGATTATTTGTTTTACATATAATTTTTAATTTTATATAATATAATTTTGACTTAATAATAGCATAAAAGCTATTACAGATTAAAATCTAAAACAGATTCAGACAGACAGAAAAAATCAGACTAAAGGAAGACGAGGCACTTTTCAGCGCTGAATATCCAGCATTTGAGAAATCGAATACCAGAAACTTATTTAAATGATTTTTTTTTTGGCAAACTCTGCCACAGTATGCAAATTTAGCATTACAGTGTACCCACTGTAGCTATACAGCTATCTAGAATTAGCTACCATTATAATCTTTGTCGTACCATAACCATAGCCATGTGTACTAGCTGTTAGATAGCTAGCTAGATAACTAGCAAGACATAAAGCAACACAAAGTTTCATGAAGTGAGTTTTGTTAAATTGTATGTTAGCTTAGAAAGTGTTGTTGTTGTGCCTCTAGTGAAAGGTTGTTGAACGTGGATCCTCCTTTTTCCGGCATTTTTGTGTGCTTGAAGACTTACAGAAAAGAAGAAACTAACAGAAACTATTGAACAGTATTAGGTGCTAACATTTATTTTGCTGATTAAAAGTTAGTAAATATGTATAATGCTGAGAAAGAGACATGCTTATCTCTGATAAGATCATCCGTCCATAGTCATACATCTCTCTCATCTTCAAACTCATACACTATGTTGCCAAAAATTTTGGGACACCCCATCCAGGTGTTGTTTTTCTAGGGGTTGGACTCGGCCCCATAGTTCCAGTGAAGGAACACTTAATGCTTCAGCATACCAAGACATTTTGGACAATTTCATCCTCCCAACTTTGTGGGAACAGTTTGGGGATGACCCCTTCCTGTTCCAACATGATTGCACACCAGTGCACAAAGCAAGGTCCATAAAGACATAGATGAGTGAGTTTGGTGTGGAGGAACTTCACAGAGTCCTGACCTCAACCTTTGGGATGAATTAGAACGGAGACTGTAAGCCAGGCCTTCTCGTCCAACATCAGTGCCTGACCACACAAATGCACTTCTAGTGGAATGGTCAAAAATTCCCATAAACGCACTCCTAAACCTTGTGGAAAGCCTTCCCAGAAGAGTTGAAGCTGTTATAGCTGCAAAGGGCGGGCCAACTCCATATTACATTCATATGCATGTAAAGGCAGACGTCCCAAAACTGGTGAGAATTCTACATATTCCTGTTCTGTGAAAATGTTAAATAATAGACCCGATGAGGCTCACCTGTGCTCTACAGATCATACATGCTGAACGTGGGGTATAACACAGAACCACTTCAGAAAGTGAAGAATCCTTGAGAAACCCTTTTCACTTTTCACCTCAGTTCACTCGCCCACCACATCATTGTGTAGTGGTGCTGTGAACGCCATGCTGTGAAGCTCCTGAAATGTATAAAACCTTGTATAGAGCGCTCACAGGTTCATAGCCTTACATCATTGTTGTCGTCTGTTCTAGTCCTTCGGCGCTCCAGAAAGTATGTGAAAAGATAAACACTATACAAATCTGACCAAGGCTAGAAAAAGTCTCAGCTAAGGTTAGTGACTAAGCTGCTTTATTGATACCTCATAGTTTAAACATAAAGCATAAAAAATGACCCAGGTATTAGACGGGAGAATCTAATAGACTGAATTCTGTGGCGCTATTACAATTACACAACACTCTCTTGCTCTCACACACACACACACACACACACACACACAAGTAAAGACAGATAGGCAGCTTTATTTGTAATGTTTCAGATTTTCTTGGCGGTAATATTCATGTTGTCTTTACATGCCTGTGACAACAAAAAAGACCAGTAGAGACTCCTCATTAAAATGGCGCCTGATCCGATCATCCTATGATGTGAACACTATGCTGTGGAGCTCCAGAAATGTATGAAACTTTGTACAGAGCACTCGTAGCTGCAGCTGGAAGCCCCGCCCCCTTACTTTCATCCACATGTTTGATATGAAATGAAATCTAACAATACATGTTCACCCTTAGGGATGTCTCTGAATAATTGTAGCCTAAAATGCTCCAAAATGACATTTTCTTTTCAGCCTAATGAGAAACACAGACAAGGATTCAGATCTAAACATGCCTATAGCAAAGTTAAGAACGTTAACAATGATGATCACGATTAGAAAGTGATTCAGTATTGTATTTTTTTTCCTTTTGAATGTTGGAAGGCTTATATTGAAATATTTCTTTATTGCTCATTAATAAAGAACCAACTAAAAATCCATCATTACTTGCCACCGCCAGCAAGCAGTTCCCGACCTCAGACCTGGTAATATTTCTCCCTGAAGTTCCCTCCTTAAACCTGAACTAAAAAATGCTCATTTTGCTATCATTTCTTTAGCCTTTTGCTTCTGGCGAGTATATTTTGTGCAATTTTTAAAGTTGTAAATCAGGAGCAGGGAAAAATCCTAGCCCTTATGACAAAAAAAAGCTGTTCTTCGTTTATAAAGCTAAATATCCTCGTTCTTCATGAAGATCTTTCTAACCAATTTCATCATGAGCTTTCGTGCCACAGCACACAATGGAACCAGTATCATCGATGGCCATATTTGCTCTCCAGAAATGCACAGGAAAGTGAATGCCTGCGTTACCATCCAACCTCGGCAAACCGCAAAATGGCACTGCAAACTGGTTTAATGCTCCACACATGGACCAGTGCACATATGATGATTGGGGAACAGGTGTTAGACTCAGGACACAGGAACTGAGGTGAGAAGAATCCGGCTGCCTCTGGTTAGTTGTCCGGTCTTGACTTGCAGAGGCTGGTTCAGCTCCATGGCACATGGAGAGAAATGCATTCATGTGTTGTAAGGGTGTTACTATCTACCAACGTCTTCGCTCAGGGTTCAGTGTCCATGTGCTCTTGAAGAATAATGTACTGATAATTAACACTGTATGTGAGGGCTGCATTAGTGAAGTGAACGTTTTCTGAAAGAAAGAATCCAGTGTTTGTAATAAACTGTCCATGACTAGCCTCGACAGGATCACTAGCTTTAAATGTCTGCAAGGTTTCTCAGGTCACCAGTTGCACGATCAGTATGTTTTCCCACTGAGTGACTTTTATACCCAGCAGAGCTGTGTTTTACAACAGGTCTGGTGTTTACACAGTGATAGGCGGCTCATGTGAGCTGAGGAACTCACCATACCTCTCTCCCGGTCTTCAGCACAACACCAGATTACTCCGGCAGCATGGACGCATCTGTTTCCTTTCACCACAGACCGAATTTTACTCCACCTTCCAGAGACAAGGTAAGTGCTTTCCCATTGCTGCTGTAAGGTTCTAATGACATTATGTTTACATTGAGGTTTCTTCATGTCAGTGGTGATATAATATACAAGATCTCAAAGCTTCTTAGCCTGGTTTTGGAAGTTTTATTGCTTTGTTATGAATTTCATCATCTTAAATGGCTCAAATTCGTTAACCAGATCTTTGGATCTTATAGTTTGTGTAATTCTGTCTGAAAACTGTAATATCAATTTTCTGGTTATATCACACCCCAGAGTAGTTGAATTCTTACATTTCAAGATGTTTCTTAATTTTCTATAATGTGCAGAACTTTGCTGCAATATAAAATGATGACGATTTCTCCAATAACAGCTCATACACCGGGACTTATATAGCAGAATGGCAGAAGCGGCAGATAATCCAAGTCTAATAATAAACGGATTTGATATGATGAAGCTTTCTATAGGAGTCTCCAGTATTACAGCTTTGTAACGGTCAGTGTGACTCAGTGATAGGATGAATTTTGTATTATTAAATTTAAGAGATAGAGAAAAAGAACCTAAGGAACATGAAGAGGAGATGCAACCTGGATAGTACACCATCTATCCATCATAAGGCATCATGCCCACCCACTCATCACTCACTCATTCACTAGGGGCGATATTTAAAATAGCTATTTCATCTACCGGCATGTTTTTGGGGAGTTGGAAGGAACCCAGAGGAAATCCAGAAAAAAACATGGGTAGAAAGTGTAAAAACTCCACTTAGCCCAGGATCAAACCGGGGACCCTGTAGTTCTGGACTCTGGAGTTGTCGACTCTGGAGATGTGGATCTGTGAAGCAGCAACGCTACCAGCTGCAACACCTTGCTGTTAATTTATTTCAGTGTAAAAAAGTAAAATATTCACAAAAGTATGCAAAGTATACACCGATCAGCCATAACATTATGAGCAGTGAGAGATGAAGTGAGTAACAAGGATTATCTCCTCATCATGGCACCTGTTAGTGGGTGGGATATATTAGGCAGCAAGTGAACATTTTGTCCTCAAAGTTGATGTGTTTGAAGCAGAAAAATGGGCAAGCGTAAGGATTTGAGCGAATTTGACAAGGGCCAAATTGTGATGGCTAGACCACTGGATCAGAGCATCTCCAAAACTGCAGCTCTTGTGGGGTGTTCCCGGTCTATCACAAGTATCCTTTAAGTTCCATAAGTATCCTTTAAGTCCTTTAAGTTGCGAGGTGGGGCCTCCATGGAGGGGTCCTGTTCCAGGTCTTAAAGGATCTGCTGCTAACATCTTGGTGCCAGATACCAAAGCATACCTTCAGGGATCTAGTGGAATCCATGTCTCGACGAGTCAGGGCTGTTTTGGCAGCAAAAGGGGGACCAACACAATATTAGGCAGGGGGTCATATTGTTATGCCTGATCTGTGTACTCTTAACCTCATTTAGAACAACATACAATGTCAGGTCACTGTATTACTGATTGATCTGAAATGCTTTTCTGTGCACCATGGTGGTTATTTGACCTACCATATCCTTCCCGTCAGCTGAAATCAGTGCTGTAAAACTCTTGATAGTGCTACATGCTTTCTAATGACTGGTGATCATTAGCTGAAGCTCTTGTATCTGTATGATATTATACATTGCTGCATTGCTGTCGCCACCTGATTGGCTGATTAAATAATTGCACGAATGAACAGAGGTGTTCCTATTAAGGTGTCTGAGTGTATAAATATATATAATACACTTATAAATTTCTAAGCCAGATTAGGATATTCAACCTTCTTGTTTCAAGGAGGCTTAGAAACAATCCACTGATCTTCAGAGTCCATAGCAATCCAGTGTTTTTCACAGAGCAAACAAAAGTTCACAAATGTTTATCTCATGAGTCCTTGAAATGATGATGACTATTTATTCCTGACCTCGAGCTCTTTTCCCACAGAGAGCCATGCCTTTTCAAGAACTCACCAGAGGGCTGTCTCACTTCGGCCTACGTGCTTCTCTACGTAGACGTCTGGGGAGAAACCACACGCTGACGCCGAGCAGGCCTCTCATCCTCACTAAGGTAAAGAAGGCTTCATGTAAAACGTTTCTTCTGTTGCCTGTAAAATATTCAGAGAAACTCGTAGTAGTCTTTTCTCAACTTTATGAGAAATTGAGTTTAAATCATACAACGCAGCCTCCCCCCCCCCCAGGGCTTTTGCACTGTTAATAACTGTATTGGACCAGATTCAGGAGATTGCTTGTTGTTGTTTTTTATAGCTGTAAATTACGTCTATATGTCTAACGTCACCCTTTTTGCCAAGTCTAATTATATCTTGTACGTTTTCCGTTGCTAATTCTATAGCATTGACCAGCACTACAGTTGTTTCGCAGCAAGTTTTTCATTCTCTGAAGTACACACACTTCCTCCTGTGGCATGTTGCTATAGCAAGACTTCCTGGTTTACCAGGAAGTTTCATTTTAGTCATAGACGAAGAAGTTCAGACATATATCCGAGACAACTCATGTTTTTGTAAAGTACCTAAAGTTCTTCTCGTGCTAAGACTATGTCTCTGAAACTGGGCGATGCTGGCGCAGCTGGTGGACTCCAGGTAGGAATCCAGAGGTCTCGTTTGTTTCTGTGAGTGTGAATGTGAAGTTGTAACTAGCCTGAGAGAAAACCAACTCGAAGAATAATTATTTGGAAGAAAGGAACTTTAGTGAAGAAATAGTGACATGATGAGGAATAGAGGTCATAAGGAGCAGAGTTTAATCACTAGATGTTCTATAATACACTTCTATAAATTTTTACAAAAGGCCTCGGTATGATGTATTTCTTAGCCGATTTGGCAGACGTTAGCTTTATCCCATGCTTTTGTGAGTTCAATAATGTACTGATGTTATATGGAGGTTAATTTTTTTTTTTTTTAATTTGCCTAGCTTCTCAATTCTTCCCTCAACTTTATCCTTCTTTAGCCTTGAACAGTTAAAACTGTTCTATTATATGGATCTTAGAAGCTTACACACTAATTTAAATAAAAGTATTTCCTTTTCTCTTGCCTGTTTAACAAATGTACACAATTGTCCATGTGTTTTCTGTAAAAAAAAAACAAACAATAAACAAAAAACACAACAACATATCATTTGAAACACACAGAAACACACATTTTATGGAAATGAGGTCCAAGCTGGAGCATCTGGGATCCCCGGGGAAATGTAGATGATTTCAAATCACAACATTTTAATGTTTTTTCTCAAATTGTGAGTTTTCTACAATGATGTTCTACACTCGATAAACAAGGATGATTTTTTTCAATAACGTTCTAGATAGACATGCTGCATTGTAGTAGTAAAATTTTTTAAAATGGCAATTTGCAAGTTGTATTAACGTCATTTCCCACTTCAACTGGTTCAACAAAGTGGGGGAAAAATAAACACAGGGCTCATAAACGCTGCTTGAGCAGCACTTTTTTAGACATAGGCCTAAGCTGTGATTCATACTGTTCTAATATAGTAAACTTTATTAACATTTTAGGCAACATTTTGGACTTAAACACTGACAACAGCAGAGCAGCAGACTATACAAGTAGCGTTAGCATCAAACTATCCGGAGAAAGTTAGCGATATCACATCATGTTCTTGATTGCCTTCTCAAAACCGTGATTAGTTTCGTCTGTGTTATACATTTAACTAAATATTGTGCCTATTTATTAACCCTGTCTATTTAGTAACCATTTCTTTATAAAGTAAACCCCTTATATGATATATGATATAATCTCATTTAAAAATAGAGGAGAAGTTTACATTTTACTGTTCACACTGCCAAAGGCCATGTTGATTTTACGTCGCTATGGTAACAGGGTAGGAAATGGTAGTTGAGCAGACTAGCCCAAACTGACAAACTAAAATTTTACATTTTCGCTGTTTTTTATTGGTCAGAAACGTCTTCTTGAACGCAGCATCAGGCTACAGTAAAGTTTTGGATACATCCTGTCGGAGTTTCCTATTCAATTCAATTCTGTATAGCGGGTTTAATGATGGACGGAAAGCAGCTTTACAGGAATATAAAAATTCAGAATATAAACGCTAACGTTTGATTTAAATGTAAGTTTATACCTCATAGCCTCATATAACCTCATTATAACCTCATTATAACCTCATCCTCATCTGGGTGACACTGGAGAGTGCGATGATATAGAATTCTCTTTCCAGATGCTTCTGAACAACTTAGGAATATGAGCATCAGGATAATGTATGAAATTATAATGGTTATAATTGAATTTTCTGTTAAAGAGATCAGTTGAAAGCATCTGCTTTTCCCTGGAAACCTACGCAGCTTCATATTTGGACTAATTTTCTAGAAAATATTGGAGATTTCGCATTTTTTATTTTTTGCATTATTTATATTTAAGGTTCTGCCACAAATCTTACTCCTAGAGAGATCAACACAAAGACAAATCAGCACAAAATACAGTACATTTAGTTAATATGCTGAACTATAGATAGTGAAGCTAAATATGTGTATCATTCATATATGCAAAATTCATATTCAAACACTTATATCAGTGTCCAAGCTCCAAATTCTGCTGTGTGCTGAAGCATGAAAGCTATTTTCATTTGAATCCGAATTAAAATCTCTACCATTTACTTTCGTCTTGCTGACTTTCTGTCTCTTCTGTCTCCTCGTTCACAAACCTTACGTCTGCTACATTAACAGAATCTCTCAAAGTTTTTTGTTGTTCTTGTTGTTGTCGTAGGAATGTGTCTATACTAACCCGAGTGTTTCTGAGCACAACAATAGTGTGCCATGCTCCTATGAGATTGATGACTACAATCATTAGGTTGATATATAGCCATGACTCATCTAATCTGGTCTCTTTTTATCCACTGTCATTTTCTCCCCACCTACAGACACTGGCTGTCTCAGATGGAGGTGAGTTATGAATTAATAATGCATTAGCAATGAGAACAAACAGCACCCTGTTATTGTACTTCCACTTTACTCGGAAAATCATCAGCAAATCATTAACTCTGTTATTGTTCATCAGAGAGCGGTGTGTGTATGTATGATGTGAGCTTAACTTACATTTTATATATATTATATATAAATATATATATATATATATATATATTATAAATATATATACATTAACTCCTATAATTATATTATTAGCAGTTTAAAAGTTCCTTAAGGTTACTATTCGGTTCTCAATGAAACTGTGAAGACTTTTTTTTTCTTTACTGCGTGAAAACACACAGTGTTTTTGTGTCTCACATGTGACATCCGCACGCTGGAAGTCACAGTATGAGCCTTTGAGTCTGTCATTGACCTGTTTACATCCTGTTTGGTGTGCAGATGTTACCACAATGACTTCCTCCTTTAGTTCATTATGAATGTAAGGGAGATAATGTCAGAAAGACTGGAAGTGTGATAGAGCTAAAAGAAACCATGTCACTCCCCAGAAATGAATCCATCCTCGTCGTAGCACGGCTCGAGCTGTCGTGCGGTGCTACAGTACCGTACAGATTTCTGTTAAAGCATGTCTATCAAGTTATCGTGCAAGACGTGTGACTTCTGTTAATCTCAGGCTCGCGTTAGAGCTTGTTTTCACAGCTGTCAGCTTTTACTTTAGCTTTTACTTCCCCAAAACGAAGTCATAAACAAGCCTGAAATCGGAGGCTGAAATCGAAATATCATTCAATAGAAATGTCGAACGAAGTCCTACGGTGCACAAAATAAATAAATGAATAGAAAAGTGTCACATGTGAGTCACCAATAAGGAAATCAAATGTGTCGTTATTATGATCTCGTCATGTGTGAATGAAATGGTGCATTCCACAAAATTGTACATTTTTTATTAAATTGCTGATTCACTTTATTCGCCATTACTGTCATGCCATTTTGTTCATGGTGAGTTGTGAAGTAAAATCATTTTAAAAAATGATAGAAACATCATTAAACCCAATACAACTAGTCAACAGGTCTAGCTTTACATTTCTCCTTCTTGTAACAAAATACCTTTGTGATTAGATTCACTACAAGTGCAGAATAAGTCGTTGTTGTCATTGACACAGAATAGCAAGCCAGACAGAGAGGTTTAGAGATTAAGGGGTTAAACAGGATGGCATATTTGAAATGATGTCATCTTCAATAAAAAACGAGCTGACACACAGAGTTGACACATCTCTCTCTCTCTCTCTCTTTCCGTCAGAGCTGAACACGCTGGAGTCGGTGAAGCGCACAAGCACGCAATGCTCCAACAGTAACTCCAGCCTTCCCAGTGTGCCGAGCGGCGGGGCCAGAGGGGTGGGTCAGGTGGCCAGCTGGGCTGTCAGCTTTGAACGGTTGCTAGAAGATCCACTGGGAGTGCTCTACTTCACCGTGAGTCCAAGACCTCTGACTGGGGTCTTAGCCAAACAGATGCTACTGAATAAAAAAAACCCCAATATATCCAAAAAGAAATTTTTGTGATGTGAATGCTTGAGGAGATATTTTTTGCTCAGAATTGATGCTCATTCTGCTAATATTCGAGTTCAGAATAGTGTTTATAGAGCTTCATAAGCCGTTCATGAGATACGGAGCTGTAGATGGGTGTACAGATGGCGTATTTTACGATTTGCCTGCAGTTTTTGTTGTGACAACGTCGTGTTAGTTGTTTTTAAGACGTTTTCCATGTGCTGTGTGACGATGATTTGAAAGTCACACATCAAAAGCAATTTTGGGTCAAAGGGAAACAGCCATAACCTTGTTATTACAGTGTCAAGGCACTGATGTTTACAAGGCAAGAAAAAGGCAGTTTGATTTAAAGCCATAATGCTTTAATTTTAGGTTAAAATGAATGCACTTTAAATGAGTTCTGGAGAAAATAAACATGACCACATTATGGCAGCACTGTGTCATAACATTACCTCGAGGATTCATGATACTTTATATACATGAAAATGATTAAAAGAGTCTTATAAGCAGGAATAAGAAATGTGCTTTCTGCACTGGCCACCTGCCATGAAACTTTCCTCTTTAAAATGAGTCAAAACAGACTTTCTAAATGATGCACTTGTCTCCAATACACCACTTGACTCCGTGTTAGTTTTGATTCATAAAAAAAACAACAACTTCTTAGCAGGAACAAGTGATGCGTTTTACTTTAAACTGAGAGAAATGTTGCTGTTGTTAAATTTACAATGAATTACCAAATCGGTGTTATAACACTCTATATAACACCGATATGACAGTGTTATATAGAGTGTTATATAGACATCATGTTTCTACCAAGTGCGAAGAAGAGGACAGAGCACCGTTATATTCATCTTTTTACTCATTAGTTTGAGTTTTCGATCTTTGCAAGCTTTATTACATTGTCAGAATCTCATCACTGGCATCTGCTGAGCTATACTTAATGTGAAAGTCAGCCTGGAAACTGTTATAACATACGCTTATGTCAACACAGAAATATGCCATTTCACTCTGTTATCTCTGGTTAACATCAAAAAAGCCCAGCGTGACTGATGCTGTGTAGACTAAC
Source organism: Hemibagrus wyckioides (assembly GCF_019097595.1). Classification (NCBI taxonomy): domain Eukaryota; kingdom Metazoa; phylum Chordata; class Actinopteri; order Siluriformes; family Bagridae; genus Hemibagrus; species Hemibagrus wyckioides. The sequence continues at coordinate 19,494,462 of NC_080727.1, forward strand.
GTTATAAATGTCAGTTGTCAGGGCAGTGAGGTGGGTCTCAGTGCTTTGCCGTCTCACAGCTCGAATCAGGTACGATTCCCTGATTCGATCCTGAGCTCAGGTTACTGTATGGTCTGTGTGGAAAGTTTGTGCTCTCTGTGTCCTTAGGGTTCTCTAGTCTCCTCCCACCTCTGAAACACAATTAGTGTTGTGTTCACTAAGTGTGTGTTGTTTGCATTTGTGTGTGTTTGTGCCTGTGGATGGTGTCCCATCCAAGCCACATTCACACCTCATATTCGGTGTTCTCAGGATAGACCTCGGATCCGTTCGAACCCTGAACAGGATAAATAGGTTACGGAAGATGTCAAGGGCTTATGTAGTCCAGTAAACATTACCTTTGAGTAAAATGTCACCTACTTTGTTACACTGAACCTCAATAAATAAATAAATAAATAAATAGATAAAAAATTTAAAACATATATATATTTACTAATTATTAGGCAGGTCCCACCCGCCTAATATTGTGTTGATCCCCCTTTTGCTGCCAGAACAGCCCTGACCCGTCGAAGGCATGGACTCCCCTAGATCCCTGAAGGTGTGCTGTGGTATCTGGCACCAAGATGTTAGCAACAGATCCTTTAAGTCCTGTGAGTCTGGAAGAGAACCCCCTCCTTGCAACTTAAAGGACTTAAAAGATACTTACAGGATTTAAAAGATAGATACTGACCACTGCAGACCGGGAACACCCCACAAGAGCTGCAGTTTTGGAGATGCTCTGATCCAGTGGTCTAGCCATCACAATTTGGCCCTTGGTCAAACTCGCTCAAATCCTTACGCTTGTCCATTTTTCCTGCTTCTAACATCAACTTTGAGGAAAAATGATCACTTGCTGCCTAATATATCCCACCCACTAACAGGTGCCATGATGAGGAGATCATCAGTGTTATTCACTTCACCTCTCACTGCTCAGAATGTTATGGCTGATTGGTGTATATACAGTTATATTGACCTATACAGTAAATTCCCCAGATTTACACAAATATTATTTAAATATATACAATAATACAGTATTCTAGCTGTTGATTGCACTCCTAATTTGTTTTTATCATATGGCTAATAACTATAAACAAAAAAGAAATATCCTAACATTGAGAATGGCGAATTTTTTTATTTTCACTACTGTATCCCAGAGCCCAGATCCACTGCTGGAATCTATCCAGAACTTTCCAGAACCCTATAACCGTATCCGTATCTATATGGCAACATCAGGAAGATTCCTTCTGGTGTGGTTCTAGCTGAACATTGGTTCTTAAACACAATGAATTAGAAAGGAAATGCATCTTGTGTATTGTGCATTAATCTGGAGCAATTTTATGACCGTAAAAAGACCATTTGCCAGCAGGAAGTGGAGATCAATCAGTTTAATTCATTTCGAAGTGAGCGTTCGAACTGAACCCGGGCGCTTGCCAAGAAAGCTTCCTCATCAAAGTGAGTCAGTACTGGATTTCTAAATGATGCACTTCTCCATACTTTACCACTTGACGGTGTGTAAGTTTTGAACTGAGATGTTAAGAGTCGTCTGCCTCCCTGCTGAGGCAATCGACTCACATCAGCAGCTCTTTCAGATTAATACACGTTTTCTCACCAGGCCTTAGGCACTCAATGAGAAGTCTTTTTTTATTCCCAAACGGGCGAGAAAAGGAATCAGCCCACATTATGAGTCACGTTAATTGTTGAAGTATGTGGAGGTGTGCAGATTGCTGGGGTACCAGTTGGGGAGAAAACATGCTCAGTGTTCAAGTGTTGGGTCTGGAGAGCAACCAAGACTAGATTTTTCCAGCCAACAAATCTGAAGTGTGTTAAAATCTATTTACGCTGCTGCACTGTTTATTTACAGATCATGTCTTATTTATGGATCATGTCTTATATCTCTTATATAAAGAGAATAATCCGGAAAGTAAATATGGATTATTATTCTTATTATATTTATTATTACTTGCAGGAGTTTTTGAAGTCGGAGGTCAGTATGGAGAACATTCTGTTCTGGCTGGCGTGTGAGAATTTCCGCAAGATACCAGCCCATAATACTGAGAAGGTATGTTACTGGGTGTAATGTTTTTTTTTACTTCCATAGTAAGATTGATTAGTGAGGTGGTTTTTCGCACTGCGCACATTTGCTGCAGTCCGAATCCGAGTGCAGTTGCTCTTGACGTCTCTGCAGCGTTGCTCAGGTTTTAGACTCACTTGATTGTATCGAACCCTGGTGTATTTGAGTTCATGTTACATCACAAGTGTACATGCAAAACACCCATGCATGTTTTTAAAAGTATTATTATTATAATAATATTTTGCTGCTATTATACACAGTAAGGCATCTTGCCTCTTCTCTTCTGTGTCCCACACCGTTACCCTGGCACTCGGGGTACACATGTGTTAAATAAACTAATGATGCCACCATCAACTAAAACACACACACACACAGGTTACTTTACTTCTTGATCACGTCCGGATATGAGTACGAGGTGCGTTCACGTTCATTGACATCGCAGTTCAGTTCCGGTGAATCAGGTTTGGTACCACAGTGGGCTTCACGGACCATGTGACAGCTTTCACATCACCGTCATCTGGTTCAAATTAAACCACCAGTCTGAACAATCGTGGTGTTACAATAGAATGTGTTTTACGTATTGTTAAGAAATCCTGAAAGAGGCAATGACCTTGAATGCCAGGAGTCCAAGAGAGCAAAGGTGGGCATGCTCTTGGTGTGGAAGGGCTTGCATTACTCCTTCCTGTCAATCAGAAATAAACTAGCCAATAGCAGACATCTCTGAGCTCCTCTATGTGGAAAAGAGTAATGAACTCTTTCCTTGGAATGCATTACGCTGACCAAGCACTGGTTCGAAGTGCAATATTCTAATATATAATAACTACATTGACTATAATAACTTCTGAGATATCAGTGTTAACTGTCCTGTGTGTTGCCCCCCACCACCACCCACTCATACTCAAAACATTCGCAGAGGAAGCGTGGGGCAGCGTCTTTCCTGCCTGCGTTAGTGCTGGTTAAAGTTCCAAATCTAGAAAGATCCACAGATCTACATAATATGAGCTCATATCAGTCAAATTTGAATTGCTGATCATTCAAAACAGATAAGAAGCATTTCATGAGAACTGATTTCATAAAATCATCATATGTAATACTGCAGTAGATTCATTCCACTTGCTCTCGTTTGCTTCATTTTGTCCTCTTAGCTGAACAGAGAGGCTCTCTCCATCTACAACAGTTACCTGTCCAAATGCGCCTGCAACCCTATCAACATTGACGATAAGGTTCGAGTGGATGAAAAGGATGTACAGCAGCCTCATCCCGATATTTTTCAGAAAGCTCAGGAACAGGTAACATGTTTGGACACGTATGTGTAATTTGCTGTATAAGCTAAGCACTGTGAAAGTCACACACACACACACACACACACTACCGTTTCAGTTACATTGAGAAAAACCCGTATTTTACACCTTGCCTTAATCTTGTGGAAGTATCTTATCTTTTCTTTGATGTTCTTCAGTATTTCTTGCTGTCACATGTGTGACTGCTTAACCCTGTCAGATATGATCAAGACAGAGCCATTTGTAGCACTGATACACAGGATTGGGTTTAGGATTAGACTTCTATCAATCTCGGAGGCTGCTTTTTACTACAAACTTCCTATACCATGTTTCATTGCAGGTACTGTTTGAAAGATGATTATCATTTACTGTACAAGATAGATAGATATAGATAGATATAAGTACACTATAAACATAAATATATTTATACTTTATATAATACATCATTAGGCCTCCTGGTGGCCAAGCAGGCGGATCCTCATGCTTTCATTGTCATGGCCTGGGTTCAATTCTCAGGCGGTAAGCTAACCCAGTCACGGAAGAGTTAACTCTCAGCACCAGTTCCAAGCCACGATAAAATGGAAGGGTGCCAAACCAATATATGCGGACCAAATGATCCGCTGTGGTGACCAACAGGAAGCACCCAAAAGAAGAACCACAACATATAAAACTCCATTTACACCAATCAGGCATAACATTATGGCCACCTGCCTATTATTGTGTTCCCTGAATGCGTGCTGTGGTATCTGGCATCAAGATGTTAGCAGCAGATTCTTTAAGGATACTTTTATTAGATACTGACCACAGCAGACCGGGAACACCTCACAAGAGCTGCAGTTTTGGAGATGCCCTGATCCAGTCATCTAGCCATCACAATTTAGCCCTTGTCAGTTTTACTCAAATCCTTACACTTGCCCATTTTTCCTGCTTCTAACACATCAACTTTGAGTACAAAATGTTCACTTGCTACCTAATATATCCCACCCACCATTCTGTTCATTATCTTAACCAATGAGCCGCCACTTCCCTTCCCTGATTGTGCTGATTCAGCAGCATATGGTATAAACCACGGGGGTAAACCTAAGAATGCTAAATAAGGGCAACAAGATGACACAAAGATAATCTTTAGGATACTCACTCCTGCCTAAAACGCTACATAACCCTACTATGGATTGTATAACTGAACAATCCTGTAACATACCAAAACACTATTTCTGCTCTAAATAAAATACTTATTTTCAGTATCAATGATAAAACTGTGCTAGATCTGAGGAAACCATTTTCTCTCTCTCTCTCTCTCTCTCTCTCTCTCACTCTCTCTCTCTGTCTACCCACAGATCTTTAAGCTGATGAAGTTTGACAGCTACACTCGCTTCGTCCGCTCACAGCTCTATCAGAACTGCATGCTGGCTAACGTGGAGGGCAAATCCCTGCCAGAGCTCGGGCCGTGTTACAAACTGCCCCTGAGCGCTAGACACAGCAGCCCTGTGATCAGGGAGCAGCAGAAATTAGAGCAGAAATCCAAAGAGGTACAATATAAAGCAATAAGCTATAATTACATACAGCATATCCTGGAGAATGGATGATATGAGTTTGGGTTCTTATTCAGAGTGAATGCAACAAAAATTTCTTTTTGGAGCGATTCATGGGCATAGATTTTGTTTGGGGCAGGATGATAATACGGACATACAGTGGGTTTTAAATCTCTCATAATGAATGAAGTTACACATATGTTGATTATATCGCTGTAAGTCTCCAGTAGCTGTATTATGAAGTTAGTTTCAATGCTGTTTTGATCCTAGCTTTATTATAATCAGATATTTTCATGATTTTTAAGGAATTAATGCAATTATGATGGCTAACAACCTAGCTAGTGACATCGCAAGCTAGATAACAGTGTAGCTTAAACGTTCTAAAGACTGAAAACTAAACAATAAAAAGATAGCAGTGTTTATTTTGATAAGTTTACATGAATTATTTATAAGTTATTCAGTGTCAGGTGCGGTTCCTGTCCCCCTAACAATATGTGAGATAAACACAAAGGATATTAGCGTTAACTGTCTTGTGTGATGCCTCTCCTCCACTCATACTCAAAACATTCACAGAGGACACGTGGGGCAGTGTCATTCCTGCCCGAGTGGGCCTCTGTTAGAACAGGTTACAGTTCCTACATCTAGAAAGATGCACGAATCAACGGAATATGAATGTATATCAGTCAAATTTTAATTGTTTGTCATTCAAAACAGACACGTAACATTTCAACAGATTTCCAGAACTCAATAGAGTCGTGTAGGAAGATTTGCTCAATGCTAGTACACTGTATATGGTTTATCTTTGCCTCATCTTGCATGTACTGATTAGCAAAATGACCCTTTTTTTGCAGAAGGCAAAGGTAAAGGTAGGCAAGACTGCAGGAGAGACAGATAATGTGGTAGAGAGGAAGAAGACCACCCTGCAAGGGAAGATGAGCTGGGAGAAGCGCAAGGAAAAGAGAGGATCCTGGGGAGGTGAGTTACCCTGTAAACAGCCAAGGAATCCATACAACATGACAGAGAATCAAGGTGAGGTTAAATGATTTGTTCATCTATATTTTATTACAGAACCACAAATGACAGGGAGACCTGGATCTATTCACAGTGCAGAGGTGACCTGACATGAACACACACACATACATTCTAAAAATCATAACTGTTTGTTGAGAGAGACTTGATGTGCCATGCTTTGATGCGTGTGTGTGTGTGTGTGTGAATGTGTTGGTACAGCTGGAAAAGTTAGTACCTCGTTCAGCTGACTCAGCTGGTTCAGCTGATAAGTACTGCTGTGTGTTTTTGCCCGATGGCACGGCCTCTCTGACCCCTGCCCGCCCCGGGATTACAATTCGCCACATGCTCACGGGCCTGTGTGAGAAAAGAGGACTTCCTCTCTCTGACATCATCATCTACCTCCAGGGTAAAGACAAGGTGAGTTGTTTCTTCTCATCTTTATACATTCTCTTTTTTTTTTGTGCTTCTAATTCCTTACTGGACTAACACGAGCTCGAATTCCACAGCAACCACTTTCTCTGGACCAAGATAGCTCGGTGTTAAAGGACCAGCAGGTTCATCTGGAGCTGCGGGTGACGTTTGCGTGAGTGTGTACGCCCTTACTTTTTGGTATCATGTAGTTATTTATTAACTTCTTGAGCTCAGAGGATAACAAGTAGATCTATCAGAGAAGGCAGGCAGCTGGTGGTAGCTCAAGTCCTTAATGCTATGGGTAGTTGATCAGAAGATCGGGGCTCAAGCAACGGCACCACCAAGCTGCCGCTGTTGGGCCAATGAGCGAGGCCATGGAAAACCCTGTGCTCTGACCCCAACCCTCCAAGGATGAGATATGCAAAGAAAGAATTTCACTGTGCAGGAATGTATATGTGACAAATAAAAGCTACTTAACTGCTTCTGTAAAGTAGGTCCAAGATTGATGTGAGATAAACCTTTTGGTTCTTCAGTTATGAAACAGCCTAGCAATGGCTCATGGGGAAATTGCCATACATATCTATCAACAAAAAGCAAAGAAAAGTATTTTTTGATCTCCTGCTCATGCTACATTACATTACAGGTCAATACACTAAGACAAACGTGCTTTCATTCCTCTTCAACATACAGGCTCATGATCGCTTATTACCACTCTCATTGGTAGGGCAGTGGAGATGTAGAGGAAATTTAAGTTGACAATATTGCTATTAGAAATAGAAATGCTGAGCCCAGGTTGCTGTCTTGGACTCTCGGCTGTATCATTGGCTGGCTGTAGTTTTGTCAGGATTCAAACTTGAGCTTGTGCTTTTCAGTCTTCTGCCATCTGGAAGTTCATGGCGTATTTTATCCGAATGTTTTCCTTCATGCAGCAAATTCCAGACTTTATTCAAACTTAAATTCAATGGCTAAGTAGAAAATGCTAATTGTGTAATTGTGTAATTGTGTGTGTGTGTGTGCGCTGAAGAATCCATTCACCCGGAAACAAGTTAATAATTTAGTTTGTGAAATATTCCTATATCTATAACAATTTTTCAGATATCCATAGCCATCATTATTACCATACTTTTAGCTTTTAAACGCAAATTTGCCGCCACCACCACCACAAGCTTGTCACATCATCCTGAAAACTCGACGTTCCTTCCCAAACTCCCGTACACACCGTTTCATTGACAGGTCTACCTTGTTGACAGTGAAAATGCAAATGGGTTGCAAAGGTGGTCTATTTCTGCCCGTTTTGTTGCACAAGGAATAGAAAGTGCAACCCTAAAAGAGAGGATTGATCATTTTACATATAAATCAACTAGGCTGATAAAATCTAGCCGACAGACGAAAGTAAAAATAATATACAATACGAAACCATAAATCGTACATCAGAAAATGTTATTAAATTTAAGCTATAGTACAGTAGATCACGTAACAAGATCAGTCATGTTTTTTAAACCACCAGATCTTCTGAATATTAACATTTATAAATATTACCTACAGTATTTTTAAAATCTATGGAGCTATGTTTGTAGAAAAGTACTAAAAGAATAAAAATTCAGGATCAGGATATTCATTAACTGTAACTAAATTACAGTTTTTTCCAACTCATCTCAAATGCCATAGACATATAAAGTATATTTCATAGGACCTAAATTTGAACCCTGTGGTTCTCCAAGATCCAGCTACACACTTCCTCGTCCAGTCTAATTCAGAGTAACCTTTTCAACGACACTGAGTGTTCACTCGAGTCCATCGCTTTAGGGCAGAAATGTTCCATCTGGGGAACATTGTGTCTCTGCAGTAAAGCTGCTGCGTCCAGCTCTCGGCCTGATTAGACACTAAAGAGGTAGAACTAAAGCAGGCACTTTAACAAGGACTTGATGTTTTGCCAGACGTAAAAGTGTTGACATTGGCTGATAGTAATTCAGATTAATTCTATAAGCTATTAGGTTGTGTTAACGGTGTAATTATTAATGGAAACTCTAAGAGGTGGCCATCAGGGATAAGAGATTTGTTCGAGTCAATGCAATTCAGGATATTTAATAATATTTAAGTCACTGAAATGCATTCAATAAATAAATCCTGCAGGCTGATTACACACCAAGCAGAATTTTTTTTTATTGCAATGTATATTAGCAAGGAAACAACTTCTACATGTGGCTTTTCAAGAGCAATTTTATAAGCTTCAAGCCAAAAATATCCACTTTAACGACTCCTTCATATCACCAGGCTGCACCACAGAGCATCTGAAGTTAACACCTTTTCCAGTGAGCACATGAAATCCAAGCGAAATGCATTAAAATGGTCTGAAAAGCAGATTCTGGAATAGCAGTGCCAGTCTTTCAGCCATGTGTGCAGTGAAAAAAAAAAAAAAAACCCAACCCAAACCGTCTGCTATGATTGTGAGGCAGATTTTATCAGTCTCACCACAGTATTTGCTAATCTGAAAACGGTTCTTAAACACTTCAGGTTCCTCTTAACACGTTATAATTTGCGCCCACATGCACAGCGGCTGTTTACTGCACGTTAATCTCCATAGGTGCGCTCGAAAAATAGCAAAGCAGTGCTGTATTAGTGTTTACTTCACTCAGACGGCTACTGATTAGGGTGCAAGTGCTATTGTGTTCTGCGAGCAACAATTTTTATGCTTGTGTTTCCTTTGTTTAGGAGTTAAACTGTGAATATTGATTTATTTATTTTTTTGTTATTATTTTCTTCTTCTGTCCTAATTTCAATGCAAAAAAAATTATTATGAATTTATTAATGTTTAATAATATTTTTATTAATCATTCTATAATATTTATTTAATATTTACAATATTTTGACCTTAGTTTGAAAAACGTTTTTATTTTTTGTCTTCTTTTATCTACAGTTTTGATGATCAGATTGTCTTTGCTAAATGCCCCCCCCCACCTTTTCCCTTTTTTTAATTTTGGCCTGTACATTTCAGTGTTTTGACTAAAGAACAAATTCAGAAACTAGGAAGAAAAAGCAGACAACTCAAAAATAGTTACCTTGCCACAGAGCAACAAAAGTCACAGACAACAACCACAAAATGAAATTTGACAAGTAAGCAAAAACCCACCTGTTTTTTGACATTTAAGACAAAGTGCCAAAGTAAATGCCAGGCCACCAGGAAAATGCCAAATTCATCAGTACGAAAAAATTTGATTAATAGATAAGTCTTGGGGGAGCACTCATTTCCTGCTGCATTTCTTTTTAATTTACTTGCCAGTTCCTGTCATGTGACATCAAACCACCTGAGGGCGGGGGCGGGGTGAAGCCGAAAACATGCTTTGTCCAATATGTGTCGAAAACCAGACATTCACGTCTATCATCCATCTTCCACATACATTTTGCACATGGATACCCAGGATTGGATGCTCTCGGTCTGATTGACAGGGAGACATTATGTCCCGCCCACTTAGAGTGCAAGCCCTTGGCTTTGGGACTCAGATGGCTGTGGATTTAAACTCGCAACGTCTCAACAAAAGGGTGAACGCTTTCCTTTCTTGCGCCACTCACCAGCCCAATATTGCACTTCTTGAACACAGCATTTCCTGTCCATCATGAGCAAAGTAGCATCAGTTGCAGGCGTACTAAAGAGACACTCTTTACTCTTTGCACTCTTTGCATTCTATATACAACCCTGGGGTTCTGTACACTGTGTGGTTCTTTATTAAAAAAAACAAGTGTCCTGAGAAGAACCAAGAAAGCTTTTTCACAGTGATGCCATAGAAGAACCATTTTTAGTTCCCCAAAGAACCTTTCAGTAAACGGTTAGGTTCATCAAGAACATTTCTCTAGTCTAGTGCGATGGAAACAAAGAACCATCCATTTTCTATACCCGCTTTATTCCTAATTAGGGGAGCCTATCCCAGCACACACTGGGCAAAAGGCAGGGGTACACCCTGGACAGGTTGCCAGTCCATCACAGGATGACACAAACACTCACTATGGGCAATTTAGAATTACCAGTCAGGGATTGTACATGTTATTGGGTTGTAGGAGGAACCCAGAGTACCCCCACACAGGCATGGGGAAATGGAAACTCCACACAGAAAGGTCACCCAAGACCCAAACCCAAGATTTGAACCCAGGACCTTCTTGCTGTGAGGCAACAGTGCTAACCACTAAGCCACCATGCTGCCCTGTTGAAGAACTATTAGTTTCATCCAATAGAACCTTTTTTCCCAAAAAATAACGGTTCTATGTAGAACTCTTGGAGAGCGATGAAGCTTTTAAAGTAAAACGGATCTATAGATAAAAAAAGTGAAATAAGCGCCATTACTTTTCAGCATTGTATTTCTATGTAGATGATGTAGTTACTGTCTGTACTTATTGTTTACAGTCTTCTCACATCAGTGCGCCTCGTATCTTGAATCTTACTCTCTGTACATCTGCACACTGATGATTTCCATGTATTAATGTTACACATTGTGTGTCTTATCCAGTCTGGAGGTAGTGTTCACAGGTAAGAGTGTGGCTATGGTGGCCAAATCCAACAAGACCCTACAGGAGGCGTTGGCTTCACTCCTGCAAAAACACCGGCTCCGGCCCCAGGATGTCTCCATCACCATGGTGAGCTCTGCCTGCCCATGACGGGAAGGAAACACTTTATTTATTTATTTATTTATTTATTCATTCATTCATTCATTAATTTAACTGTTTGCTCATCTTTTCACACAACCAAAATTTTAATTGAATTTTTTTGTTCCACTGTATGCAGCTTAGGCTTCCAAGGTTGCCAGATATATATTTTTTAAGCTTTGGAGGTCTTTTTTTGCATATCTGCTCTAACACCTTTAAAAAAAACCCTAGAAAATATACACTCACAAAGCAAACAATTTTTTTTTCTGATGCAGTTTCGAAGAATAAGATTATATGTCTAATTGTGGTCTAATATGCTACCTATATATATTAAGCCTGATCGTCATGAACAGGAAGTTAAAATTACCCAATGATGTAATGATGCCTCATCACTGCAGATTTTTCAGTTTAACAATATCGGCTCCTCCTTTGAATGGCTGCCACTTTTTAAAATAGCACTTGGGTTAGAATATCAGATTTTTGACATGATGAACGAAAATTATTCTTTTACATCTTCATCACACCTTCTTCTCTAATGAACTGGATGGACAATTTAATACAACGATGAGATACAGTGCACTTTTGTTCGCAGTGTAAAGTCTGATGGATGAAATAGCCAAGCAGCCGAACTGCTTTAGTTGAGTTTAAGCATGCCTAAATTTAATTTAAGTTCCTAAATTTATTGTCATTTGTAGTGTGCCTTGAGATAATCGTTATTTCTAATTAAGATTTAGTTGACTGGTTTCCTCAGTGGGTGCCAAATTAAACGAACGAACAAACAAACATTAACTGATTCATTCATTAATAATATCCTCTCTATATATTAAATATTACCCTTAAGTCCCCTCCACACTTTTTTAAGTGTAGTTTCATTGTCCAGAACATATTTAAGTGTGAAATATTGTACATACAGCACACTGTCAGACAGAGCTGCTAGACTTCATATTGTTCCTCTCTGGAGAGTATATCATAAAGAAAAAGCCTGAATTTTCAAGTTAGAACTGTGTATATCTAAGAAACGACTTTGTTTGCTTTCTCATGTCCTGCGTAACTCATGCTTAAGACTGTAGTCCTAAATTTTAACATTGCCTCCTGTATACATGCGTGTCAGTCTGCATAGAGCTTAAAAAGTCTATTTCGTGTTTGTGGTTGCATTTTTCTGTTTGTTGGAGATTCTATATAAAACATACTGCATGTATATTTCACTGAGAGCATAAATGATGACAGTATACACCGATCAGGCATAACATTATGACCACCTGCCTAACATTGTGTTGGTCCCTGTTTTGCTGCCAAAACAGCCCTGACCCGTCGAGGCATGGACTCCACTAGATCCTTGAAGGTGTGCTGTGGTATCTGGCACCAACATGCTAGCAGCAGATCCTCTAAGTTGTGAGGTGGAGCGTTCATGAGCCTCCATGGGACAGGACTTAAAGGATTCTTACAGGGCTTAAAGGATACTTTTGATAGATGCTGACAACTGCAGACCGGGAACACTCCACAAGAGCTGCAGTTTTGGAGATGTTCTGATCCAGTGGTCTAGCTATCACAATTTGGCCCTTCGTCAAACTAGCTCAAATTTTTCCTGCTTCTAACACGTCAACATTGACGACAAAATGTTCACTTGCTGCCTAATATATCCCACCCACTAACAGGTGTCATGATGAGGAGATCATCAGTCTTATTCACTTCACCTGGCAGTGCTCATAATGTTATGCCTGATCGGTGAATATTGATATGTGTAATAAATAATTTGTTGAAACTGTTACTTCACATTTCATCCTCTCCCCTTTCAGAAAGAAAGCCAAGAGCCGATAAACATGAACACAATCGTCACCATCCTGGCCAACAAGACACTAATCCTGGACAAAGTAAAAGGTATTTGTTCAATGACATGCAGTCTGCATACAAAATCATCCAACCTGATATCATGATAATAGACCAGTTCAACAATCGTCTGATCAGTTTTATTTATACAGCACATCTAAAAATAACAATTATACAATATATGTGTTATACAATTAACTCTTTTTACCAAAGGGGAGAAAAAATGCCTGTTTTGGGGGTGTTTATGTTCAGCAATGAATTCCTTTGACTTCTTAATGGCTCATTTGAAAGTAGACACTCATGTCTATAAGAATTTGTAATGCTTTTTTTTTATTATTCTGTCTTTATCTAGCCTTCTATGGGCTAATGTATATATAGAAAAGTTCCCTAAAACCAAAAATGGTTCGTTTTTTTTTCACACAGGTGCTCTTATCATCAAAGGAAATGATGATATCAAACCCATTTTTGCACTCTCACATGCCCCAAGTGCTTGCTCATGAGCTAAAATTTGTGTTATCGTCACCCAGTAAAAGTCTGTGTAAGATTTTCGAACATTGGGAAAAACACATGTCTAAATCACTCTGAAAGCCAACAGAGTTATATCAGATTTCTGGAGACAAAATCATTCATTGGTTTATACTGATGTCCCATAAGTCGATTTCTATTCCATCGGCATCATGGAACGCTAGTGAACTGGTGAAAAAAGGGTTAAGAAATTGAAAAATAATAAAATACCAAGCATCATCATCATCATCATCATCATCACACACATACGGCACATACACTGACCAAGCATAACATTATGACCACCTGCTTAAAATTGTGTTGATCCCCCTTTTGCTACCAAAACACAACAAGCTACGATGCACTGTGTATTCTGACCCCTTTCTATCAGAACCAGCATTAACTTTTTCAGCAATTTGTGCAACAGTAGCTCTTCTGTTGGATCGGATCACTTGGGCCAGCCTTCGCTCCCCACGTGAACCGATGAGCCTTGGCCGCCCATGACCCTGTCACCGGTTCACCACTGTTCCTTCCTCAGACCACTTTTGATACATACTGACCACTGCAGACCGGGAACACCCCACAAGAGCTGCAGTTTTGGAGATGCTCTGATCCAGGGGTCTAGCCATCACAATTTGGCCCTTCATCAAACTCACTCAAATCCTTACGCTTGCCCATTTTTCCTGCTTCTAACACATCAACTTTGAGGACAAAATGTTCACTTGCTGCCTAATATATCCCACCCACTAACAGGTGCCATGATGAGGAGATAATCAGTCTTATTCACTTCACCTGGCACTGCTCATAATGATATGCCTGATCGGGGTACATTAATAACATGATAAACTCCAACAATCTATCAGAACAAATATCTCCAAGTTTCCCCCAGTTTATAAGCCAAAGTATAAACATTGCCTCAGGCTTAAAAATCTCCACTGATCTGACAAAATGAAGTTGAAATTATTCCAGGAGTTTAAAATACAGAGAATCCTGGTCAGCCTTTGACTTTTGCTTTAGACTGAGGATCAGCCAACATCTGATTTTAACATGTAGAATAAAAGCTTTGGAGATCTTTTAGTTTTAGTTAAAATGTAGACTCCAGAAAAAAGCAAACTTTCAATGTTCATTTTGCTCGCATAATAATATAAACATACTACTATGTACCAAATGACAATTGAAAATGAAATCTCATCTCCTTCACTGGATCTCCGGTCTTACCGCATACCACAGACCGTGAATCCTTTAAGCTCGGGTTTGTCAGATCTGCTTCCATCATTACTCACACTTCCTCAGACTGCATTGTCTCTTACCATTTTCTGTTCACCTCTTGCTTGAGCGGGTCGCTAGAACGACGACTGGATTGTCCCCACCATGCAACGAGACCAGAGCCTGTGTACATAACGTCTCTATGAATTTGTGTTATGTGAAGCTCTGCCACTGTTTTCTCGTGTCGTCTAATAATCTCTATTGTACCTGGAAAAATGATACTCCTTTGCCTTAAATTAAAGGGGAATTTGATAAAGTAAGAGAACTTATGTATAAAAAGTACTCATATTCTAATGAATTTATCTGTTATATAATCAGGTATGGACCAAAGCCTTGGCTCCAAGACAGCTCCAGTTCCGGCTTTACAGGTAAACTGAAGAATTTGAAATGGTCAATGAACTGACACTTTAATAGGAACTCCTTTACCCCCTGCTCAATCGTGTAATTATCCGATCATGTGTTTTTGGCTTTCCTCTTTTTTTTGTCTCTATATCTTCTCCAATAAGTTACAGATCATAAAGATCAATCTTTATGTGATAGTGAACTGGATAAATAAAATATGAAGTGACATCCTGTGATATTATTTCCCCAGGCACGTCGGGGCGCTGTGGATGTTGATGTGAGCGTTGCAGGTTTTTATCGATCAAACCCCAAACAGAAAAACCCTGCTATGAGAAGAGCCTATGATATGGAAGGTAAGGTTTCTTTTTAATGAAATGCCTCATGTAGTCTTCAGTCTGGAACATTTAAGCTTATCTTTTAGGTCAAAATGTTCCAGGTCTGGTGGAGCTGCTGAACCGAGCTCAGGGCTGCAGTGCAGACGATCAGCGTGGCCTCCTGAAAAAAGAGGACCTCGTCCTGCCGAATTTCCTTCAGCTGCCTCTGGAGGAACACGAAGAGGAAGACGATCAGCAGGAGGAGCAAAGGAGTGCAGACCCACTGGCATTCAGGTCTACGGAAAATCTAGGAGAACCCAGTTCGAACAGGGACGAAGATGCTGCAAATTCTTCCACGTCTTCGCTTTGCTCCACAGAGCCTGTAGACAGGAAGCTAATGAAAGAGTGTTCTAATCCAGCTCGGGAAACAGTGGTATGAGGTGGAGCTCTGCCATAATGGATGTATTTCTATTTTGAGAGTGCTTGCACTGAACACGAATGCTGCTTGGGTAATGCAGGACGCTTGGCTCAAAGACCTTTTTGGACTTGGCTGGAGGACAGAAGAAGATGTTTACAGTTCTTGTGATTCAGCACAGTGTTAATGTTCAGTGGAATGTATTTATTTGAAAAGGATTGTGAAATGTCAAATATATATTCAGTGCTTTATGAAAGACGCTCGATGTGTTTTTCCCCTCTATTTATTATCTCCAGAAAATTCCCATTCCCATTCCAACTCACCAGCCATCATATATCACAATTACCACGGCTAACGTGCTTCCTTCATACTTTTCTCGTTATCTGCTGCTTTTAGTTATATAGAGCGATGCATTTTACCAGTACACCGGTGTTTGTTCCAGTCCAGATCAGACCTTTTCAATCTGCATAAACAAATGAATGATTTTATTGCCTCAAGTCTGATATAAAATGAGTCAAGACTCTCAGTATGCTTTAGACGTATGTTTTTCCCTCTGTTGGATAACCTTACACAGAATTTTTTGTGATTGCCAATCCTGGTTCAAATGAAGCATTATAAACCTGATAAATTGGTCTTCACTCTCTCAGACATTGCTGCTAAGTATTTTCAAGGCTGACTTGTAGACTTTGAGCAACTTATTTTAATCTAGTCTCAAATTATAATTAATTAAAACGTGCACATATAAGAGTTTAATGAAGTCTTCCGGAGATAAATGCTTATTATTATTATTATTAATTTTTATAATCTGGAACATTGATCAAAATGAGGCAAGGTTGAATAGTTCATTCTTTGATTGAATAGATAAAGAGTTTTACATATAGTTATGATCATAATCATGAGATAGAAAGAAGGGTTTTTTTTTTTTAATTTTACAGATCAGATTACAGATTTCAGGGGTCACGCAAAGTGCTAGAGAAGCTGAAAAGCTTTTTGAAGAAGGTTGTCGTGTCGTTTCGTTGTTCCACAGTGGCGTCCTGTGTGTGGAGGCTAGACGACATGGAAAGAGAGAGAGAGAGAGAAAGAGAGAGAGAGAGAGAGAGAGAGGAGAGTGGAGGAGAGGAGATAATGGATGGTGTGTGATCTGTTTGGCCTCCTGATGCTGATGGATGCCTGTGGCTCTTTCCTGCCTCATAATGCACACACACACACACAACACACACACACACACACACACACAAACACACACACACATGCACACACGCACGCACACACACAGAGGAATTTGGACTTACACAATCATACATCCCTTTTTCTCTCTCTCTCTCTGTCTGTCTCTCTTTCCTCTTCCCTCCCTCTCTCTCTCTCTCTCTCTCACTCTTTTGGGAAAGTCACTTCTAGGAGACTGATATATGTCCTCCTGAACAGACAGTGAAGAGGAGGTAAGCCTTAATCAAATTCAGAGTAAGAATCAGCCATCACACGCTTTAGACGTCCAAGCCAAAGGAGGTGGGGGTTGGAGTGGGGGAGTGCGAGAGGGAGGTGGGGCAGGGAAGTAGAAAAACGACAGAGAGGGAAGACAGAAAGAATAAGAGGTACAGAAAGGAAGGAGTATCTACAAGCTGGGGGTTTGCTTTCTAACCGTTAGCCGTGGTGGTGTTTTTTTTTTTTGTGTGTGGAAATCAAACATTTATAAATCCTTCTTTAGAGCTGTGTCTGTACACAGTGGGGTGTTCCTGTTTGCTCTGCTGCCTCCATTTACTCATCAGGAGCGGCAGGCTAGACTCCACCAGCATCCTCCAAGGTAAGAGTTCATTTTAAAGCCCTTGTGAGGGGCAATTACACTATTTGTTCCTGCTGGAAGAAGCGATTAAGGAGTGTTTTCCAGCGAACATGCTCGCCGGGTTTCTCGTGATAATTGCTTGCTGTAATTGCTGCGTTGAATGGAACCATGCTGAGATGAACAGATTTCTGCATCGTTCCTCACGGCTTCACTTTTTCAAAGTTCAGAATCGAGCGATGGAACGCTACATGCACAACGGCTTTGGTTACACTTCACCCAGAGCTATGTTTTGTCGTATGGGTAATCATCTCCATTTTCTGATAAATGACCTTTAATAAGTGCTTCTGAATGGAATATGATAAAAAAAAAGAGAAACAGACGAAGACGATGAGTATAATCATTCCTTTTCGTTTTAGATCTATCATTTTATTAATATTAAAACTTGTTTTAAATGTAAATGGATCGTTGTATTTGCTGTTTGTCTGACTCCTCACAGGATATTCATTGATTTGTCGGTTCTGGAGTGGTTTTAAAAAGCTCGTACTCATTCTCTGCCAACTCAGTTAACCTCTTTTGGACTGTCTGGACTGTTTAAGATTCACTCCTGTACTTTAGATAACATTTTATTCTCATGATGCGATTTTGTAAATTCATTCAGATACAGAAAATACCAAAGGTCTTTATCTTCTATCTCGGGTTATATTTCAAGATCTGACTAGAAGCTGAAGTTTTGGTATGGATTCACTTCACCGAACATTTTCAACATGGTTTATTGAAGTCAAGCAGTCATAACGTATCGAGCGTTTCCTAAGAAATCAGACAAGCGCTCGATTTAAAATTAGAGGGCATCACACTGGCTTGGACGATTGCTAGAAAATCTGGAGAGAACAGCATTTTCCTTTTATTAGTCTAGAAAATAAATAAATTCCCCTTTAAATACCATTATTTATCAGTAATATGTGCACGTCCATGAGATTGATCTATTTCCGACCAAGATTTTTGAATCGCTTTCAAGGACGCTTGTCTGTTTTCACTTCACCCACAGTGCCTTAGGACTACCTGTTGATAGTGGAATGAAGGATGTTCTCATCTCTTAGCTCAATATTTGAATGAAGTATTTCTAAAGCAGTGAGAGATAGAAACAGCTTTCAGATTACTAGAGAGAGAGAGAGAGAGAGAGAGAGAGAGAGACAGGAAGCAGTGACAGGAAACGCATCGTGGAGCTCAATCGGCCTCTACACCTGGAGCTAGAGACGTCTTCAGTTTGTCAGCCTGGAGGAATCCTACCAGGTTCTTTGTAGATTCCTAGCCTGTGTTTTTACTAGATAAGATGGAAAGTAAACTTATTCAAAAACCTAGCTCTTCGAATATAGAAAGAACAGTTTCATCCAGAATCATGAATAAACCTCAGAAAGCTAGCTACCTTTCTAAAATATCTCCGAAACACCCCGATTTTTCCACTAATAGTTACTTAAGCTATAAAAATCATATTTTGAGATCAGACAGGTGGCTTCTAAATGTGCCATCAAGAGACCGTGCCTGACACTTACACCACTTCATCTGTCAGACACCCATTGCCTTCTTGTTGCCATGGCAATACCGTCTGGTGATGCAGACTGTTCAGAGAGTGCAGGAGTAACATTTGGCCGTGTTTCTTGGTTGGCTTTTGTATTGGTCGTCAACCTGACAATGATTTCGTTGGCACTTGCTGCGGCAACACAGAGACAAAATGCCAACTCTTTCTCTGTCTTGGCTGTTCGGTCAGGTCTGTATGAGGCAGTAACAGATGGATGGGTCATCGGTTTTCTGCATGCTGAAATACATACGAACCCCACCTCGAGACACTTTATTAACCTGTGGCATTCAGTTCTACTATTTAAACCATTAATTAATTCCATTTTGAGTGTTTTTTAGGGAGTGGGTGTGTGTGTGTCACAGGAACTTCCTGTTGACTTCCTGTTTTTTCCC
Organism: Hemibagrus wyckioides; assembly: GCF_019097595.1. Lineage (NCBI taxonomy): Eukaryota > Metazoa > Chordata > Actinopteri > Siluriformes > Bagridae > Hemibagrus > Hemibagrus wyckioides. The sequence continues at coordinate 19,513,833 of NC_080727.1, forward strand.
CTGTTACACCTCTGTACTGAACGATCATGCTGTTTGAGATGAGTCTCTTTCATCATGTCTTACTACATTAAAGAAATACTACAATAACTTCATCAGTCTCAATCACAACACTACCCTTGATATGATAGTCAACTCTAATGAACTCTAGTGAACTCTGATGAAATCAGACTCCAACGCTCCTACTCAAGTTCCTGTGTAACACAATCAGCACTGCTTGACTCTGTACTGTACAGAAGAGAAATGATGTATAATCACATTATAATCCAGTGATGCCCAGATCATTTCAGGGTCAGATTTCCTTTCAGGGAGTTTTTCATTATCTATCTATCTATCTATCTATCTATCTATCTATCTATCTATCTATCTATCTATCTATCTATCTATCTATCTATCTATCTATCTATCTATCTATCTATCTATCTATCTATCTAATTCAGTTCAATTCAATTCAATTCAATTCAATTCAATTCAATTCAATTCAATTCAATTTATTTTACAATGAACATTGTCTCAAAGCAGCTTTACAAAAGAAGAAAACAGAGAAAGGGGAGGGGAAAATGAAAAATAATAATAATAAATTAATTAAAAAAAATAACTAATTAACTAGAAGTAAGAATAAATTATTAAATTCTATAATTAGACTATTTTATCCCTAATGAGCAAGCCTGTGGCAACGGTGGCAAGGAAAAACTCCCTGGGATGGAAAGGAAGAAACCTTGAGAGGAACCAGGCTCAGAAGGGAACCCATCCTCATTTGGGTGACACTAAACAGAAAATAATGTAACTGTAGCTGATTAATGTCCTTTCTACAACAGCAATCAATGACCCATGAGGAACTATTAGGTCATTGTAGTTTCTAAGGTCATTATAAACACTAGTTCTTTGCTTTCACGGGCTGACAGATGTAATGGCATATCTGTGATGGTGTGACTATCTATCTATCTATCTATCTATCTATCTATCTATCTATCTATCTATCTATCTATCTATCTATCTATCTATCTGTCTGTCTATATCTATCGATCTATATGTCTATCTATCTATCTATCTGTCTGTCTATCTATCTGTCTGTCTATCTATCTGTCTGCCTATTTGTCTGTCTATCTATCTGTCTGTCTGTCTGTGTCTGTGTGTCTTTCTACAGTATCTATCTATCTATCTATCTATCTATCTATCTATCTATCTATCTATCTATCTATCTATCTATCTATCTATCTATCTATCTATCTATCTGTCTGTCTGTCTGTCTGTCTGTCTGCCTATTTGTCTGTCTATCTATCTGTCTGTCTGTCTGTGTCTGTGTGTCTTTCTACAGTATCTATCTATCTATCTATCTATCTATCTATCTATCTATCTATCTATCTATCTATCTATCTATCTATCTATCTATCTATCTATCTATCTATCTATCTATCTATCTATCTATCAGTATGTCTGTCTGTCTATCTATCTATCTATCTATCTATCTATCTATCTATCTATCTATCTATAGATAGACATGGCATGCTCTTAATTGCTGGTACCACAAAACTCATGATTTTCCAATAATTCATCATTTTATTCCTCTAATACACCAGTAATGTCATATTTTTATTCATTCAAAAAACAAGACTTTTATCCGTTTGTAGTTACATAGATTAATGTGATGGAACATATGCAAGACAAGTTCAATTATGGCAGCTATAAATATCCGTTCCCTCTCCTGCCTCTTTTTATCATTTGATTTGATGATTTTTTTCATGCCGAGCTGCTACTATAGAAAATTCATCAGCATCTACTGAGCAGTCAGAATCGAACCGTCAGCAGCGCTGTAGTGTTTGTTGCTTTGTTTGTCTTGTAAATGTTATTACTCTTATGATTTTTGTGCCGGTGTTTGCCATCTTTGCTCTCAGGTAACTTAATACTCTTACACCAAGCTCGGTTTTAAGATACATCATCCTTCTAGTTCCTTCTTATTTCACATATTTCTTGTTTTGCTCTTCTGTGTGACTATGAATTAGGATTTATCCCTGAGATATGGGTTTTACAACCATTATTTTCAAAAAGTGTCACGATTATGCCGAAATCGGTGCTCGTCTACGTCACCCATCAGCCCTTGCATGTCACATGACCTGGTCACATGTCCTAAATATTACACACACTTGTTTTATGTTACCTCTCTAATCAGCGTCCAGGCTTCTGCAGGTTTCATTATCAAGCCTCATGGGTTTGGCTGTTTCTGAGTACACTTATTTGCTGTCTCTACATGACATGAAGTGACAAAGAGTTTTTGGACTATTTAGGCAGTATTCTTTAAAAAAAAAAAAATCAAACATCAATCATGCAATAAAACATTTCACAAATTCAGAAGAAGCTCAAGTTTCAAAACCCAGTTTATAAAATGGCGTATTGCTTCATGCAACATTAATGAAGGGTTTTATATATCCGCTACACAAATTCAGAGCTCTTGAAGTGCAATAAAAGGACAGCCAGGACATGTCTTTACCAACTTCCTCCCGGGTCACGTGGCAAATCCGGGATATGATGCAGGAGTCGATCATAACGAGTGACAATGCACATGTGAAACTCTAACTCAGCTCATCAGGCTACCCACTTTTTTACATGAATAAACACCAAATAAGGCTTTTTCTCTTCATTTCACTCCTTTTCCTTACAGAGAACCGCCTGCTGCGACATCGCAAGCATCCCGAGCCTCAACGGATTGATCTATACTTGAGAGAAGCCATGGACCAAGCAGAGAATAAAGTCAGTGCTTGAGTGCCTGAGGGTTTCATCTACAATGAATTATTAATGAAATATTTGATTAGAGTATACGTTTTGTTTTATTGTCTCTGACAGACCACTTCGCCACTGAAGCAGACGGTCAAAAATCGGTCCAAATCGACAGATGAGGTGCAGCAAGCGAAAAAGGTGCGAACTCTTGCATCGCAGACACTCCACCGAATGTTGAACATCTTGAACAACTTGAGCTTGTGAAAGTAAACAGGGTTTCATTTGTTGTGGGCCAAATTGGATATTTTTGTCATGATATTGTGTGTGTGGTCAGTGTCACCTTGTGTGTGTGTGTGTGTGTGAGAGAGTGAGTGAGAATCATTTCGACGGCTGTCCAGCACCACCTAGTGTATCATGTTAAACCTCCTTTGCTATATATGGGTGTATGTGTGTGTGTGTGTGTGTGTGTGAGAGAGAGAGAGAGAGAGAGAGCGAGAGAGAGAGTGTACAATCTCTTTAATGTTCACGCTTATTAATCTTTTGCCTCTTGCCTCAGGCCTTTCACACACCACAGAAGTCTCTTCCAGCCAAATCAGAGACGGAGAAGCTGGAGGTGAGCCACCACACGTTTATGGATTTCTGCCATATTACAGAAAATAACAATAAAAAAAATAAAAAATCACACAGACACAGATGCTGCTCTTGGCTTCTCTGTACACACGCCTTCAGCATTCTCAATCTTAGCCTGGAGCTGATTTATTCCGAGCCTTATGTCTGTCTGCTCTCGCTCTCGGTGTGCTTCGGCTCTAATGATCTGTCTGTCTTGCAGGCGGACACCGAGGAGCTCGGCGCTTCATCCGAGGAGCTCGGCGCTTCATCCGAGGAGCTAAAATAATGGCAGACTGATGTTATAGGAAACTTTACATGAAATGCATGTCGTTTACACCACCGTATCTAGTCACTGTATCCTGTCTTCTGCTTTGTATTGTTCATTAGTCAGGCAAAAGAGTAATCTATCACCATTCTGTTGCAAAACACTAAGAAGGGATTTGAAAGGCTTAAACACAGATCCTAGCCCTGGTCCAAACTCATCCTAGCCATAAACCCTGGATTTGATTTATTTATGACGATGAGAGAGTAGACAATAAGGCTGGAGCTTATCGAATGTTTCGTCTGTAACGCAAACTGCTTCAAATCTGCGCTTGTAATGATCTATAAAGCATTATGCCACAAAGTTTTGGTGGTTTGATTTGTAATCTTTTTACCCAAAATGAAAGGAAAGTGATAATGTCCGTGATGACCTGCCGAGCTGGTACACGTCACCGACGTTTATCACGTTGAGTGTTTAATGCTTGACACACCCCAAGGTCTGCTGCAAAGGCCAATTATAAAGCGTTGTTGTTTTGAGCTCATGGATTATCCCAGCACCATTTCAAGACACAAGCAGTTTGAGGCTCCTGCAGGAGGTAAGTGAAGCTGTGAAGCCTGATAGGCTGTCAAGTCACACACACACACACACACACACACACACACACTGAAAGCTCCTATCACTGGGATGTGGAAAGAAGGACAGCAGGCAACTCAGAAACCTGTGGGGATGTCAACGGTTCCTGTCAGTTCGATATTACAAAAAAAAAAGAAAGAGAAATTGAAAGCCGAGGTGTGTGAAGTGAATGAAAAAAATAATGCTTACATTCCTACTACAACTCAACTTCCTTTATAGTTAACTTCACAGAAATTCCCATTTCTCCACTAGAGACGGAAATTCCACACTTACCCCCAATTCCTACCTTTTATTCCACATTTCCTATCCCAGTGCCTACACTGGGGGGTCTGGGTATCTAGTGCAAATCAGAAACTGCTTACAACAACCAAGTTGTTCAGCCAAGAGTTTACAATCATCACACAATCACTCTTCGTGTCAGATGCAATATTTCCCCCAGTTTCCTACCAATTTTTTCAGCCACCAGCCGGCTCTCCTGTAACACAACACGGGCTTAACACAGGCTTAACACGGGCTTAACACAGGCTTAACACAGCCTTCCTCCAAGACATGTGAAGCATATTTTTAAAGTGATGGTCATTTTTCAACACAGAGCAGCCTAATACACTTGTGCTGTCAACCCTCTTCCACATAACTGAGCTTGGAGATGTCATTGATCAGAGAGAGAGAGAGAGAGAGAGAGAGAGAGAGAGAGAATATGCTACTCATCCCTCTGAGAACCCCAAAGATCTGCCAAATGCTTTGATAAATACATTTCTTCACATACTACATTAAACAGGGTCATCAGCTGCTGGGCTGTGGTCCTAATGAGCTAAATGATTGTCAGTTATTTTTCTGGACACTGCTTATCCAGAGGCTTGATACAGCTCCGCAGTGTGGTAGCTCAGTGGTAAAGGTGTTGGAGTACCAATCAGACGGTCATGAGTTCAAATCCCAGGTCTGCCAATCTACCACAGCTAGGCCTTTGAGCAATGCCCTTAAACCTCAATTGCTCTGTTGTATAAAATCTCTGGATAAGGGTGTCTGCCAAATGCCAGAAATACAAAATCTAAACACAGGTCAGGGTTTTCAGTCACTTTTGATTGAACAAATCTGGTGTGATTAGTATAAGGTTTCTAACTGAGCGTGGTTCCTCTCGATTCTTCCTCATATTATCTCAGGGAGTTTTTCCTCACCACTATCACCTCAGGCTTGCTCATTAGGGATAAATAGTAACCTTTTCATATATTTCTATACTTCTGTAAAGCTGCTTTGAGACAATGTCCATTGTTAAAAGCGCTATACAAATAAACTGAATTGAACTGAATTAATATAGAACAAAAATTTCAAGGTTTAATATCAGACTTATATTTAAATTAATATTTATATTTACATTTATATTTATCCCTAATGAGCAAGCCTGAGGTGACTGTGGCAAGGAAAAACTCCCTGAGACGACATGAGGAAGAAACCTTAAGAGGAACCTCATCCCCATTCGGGTGACACCAGAGACTGTGATTATAAATCATTATGAACATCGCAACATTTCACATGAAACAGACCAATGGATGAAGAAGTAAATTCACAAGTGATGTGTCAAATACTTTCAAACTAGTAACATGAAGCACCACTATGGAATAAACATCACTTCAAATGGTCTTTAAAGAAATTACTGCTGAAACCATTCAGTAATTTTATGTAGCTGCATTATTACAAATTTCAGTTGCAGAATTCTCCTAGAAACTTCAAAATATACATCTGTATTTGTTTACTGCTCTGCATCTGCACATCTCTGTCTTTCAATATAAACCAAAATGATGAAGTGGGCGTGGCTATATATGGGCCCACCCACCATGAAACTGGAAAACATGTAAAAGCTGGCCTGTAGAAAAAATAGACGATTCACGAATTCTATTGTATTATTATATTATATTATATTATATTATATTATATTATATTATATTATATTATATTATATTATATTATATTATATTATATTATATTATATTATATTATATTATATTATATTATATTATATTATATTATATTATAACTCAGACTAAAGCAGATGGAACATTCTGGCAATGTCCTAATCTAATCTGAGCGACTAAACAAGCTTTCTGTGATTCAAAACTACGCAAATCTGGGAACTGTTGTTTATATTCGAAAACCAATAACCAACTAATAATATTGTATTGGATGTAGGTTATTTTGGGTTTGTTACATTCCCCAAAAAATGTGTTCAAAAACAATGAGCTACAGATTTGGGATGTAATGCTGCTGCAAGTCCAAATGTTATCCTCTTCATTATAATAGCTGTTTTTCCAGAAAGTTTTTTTGTTTTTAGAAAAATAATGTTGAAGAAGAACAACAACAAAGCCCAGTGAAGATGCAAGCTAATATTTCTGTATATCTGATAATATCTGTTTTTTTAAAAAAATGAATTGAACGATGCTTCCTGTGAACACAGTGGATCGCGTGGGCTACGTGAAGCGTCGGCTGTGCGAATAAATCAGAAATGCGTGCGCACCAGTGTGAACTTGTTTCTTTCACACACAAAGACTGAGGGAAATAAAGCAAACTGTGTTTTCCAGTGCTGAAACATTTGAAATGTGTAGTCACGATGGGAATTTTGCCCACGAGCTTTGCTTTCAAACTGTACATGAAAGTAAAGCCTCATGCTTGCGTGTCATTTTGTTTTTGGGTTTTTTTTTTTTGGTTTTTTTTTTTGCACCGTCAGATCCGATTCCAGTGCACACACCTTCTCTGGCAAGCTTTCAAATAAAAAATAAATAAATAAATAAAAATTATACCCAGATTCCCTACCCACAATTTATAGCAGTTAAAACCACATAATCTTATTAGGAACACATCCCTAATAAGACAATTATTACAACCGTGCATGTCCTCGCAATATGCATGCACATGCACAAAAGAAATCGAGCTTGTCACAATCCGGGCTCATCTGAGATCATCAGCCTCACGAATCGGAGGCAGCGTGTATGAGGTCACCCTGGTGACGTATGCGTCTCCTTTCACGGGCGCCGTTCTGAGTAATGTGCTCTCTGAACTGTGCCATTTCCCAAAGAAATCAGGGGAATTTCAGCTCAATAAACCAGACAAAACAGGTGGCATATAATCCAAGTCATTATTCTAAATTATTCATTAAGGCCTGCAGAAATTCATTACCGCCAGAGATTTACTCGGTAAATTTAGCGAGTATTAGGCTGCTTGCTGGAAAAACACCAAACTCCTTTTTACAGACTTGCATTTTTTATCTAGACGTGATTACAGACGGGTAAATAAAATGAGATATGAGACACAATCTAAAGGAAAGAAGTTCATCCATCAGCCTGTTCATGTGCCGCCTGAGGATTTCATGGGAATTAAGAAATAATCGATATTCGCTTCCTGACATATGTGCACCATGCATGAGATGTAGCATCTGCACTGAATATAAAAGCTATATAAAGTAATCGACTTCACGTCTCCCAAAACGCAAGCAGCTCTCCAGACGTTTCTTTTCAAGCTTCTTGTAACCACAGACACCAGTTGAGTCAAGAAGCTTTTAATATTACAGTGGAACCTCGCCATACGAATGGCCTCCCTTATGAATTTTTTTTACGCCTTAAGAATTAAAATTGTGCAAGAAATTTGCATCGGTATACAAAGCATTTTTGGCATATGAACGAACCGAACTGAACCGAATGCTGGCTAAGTCACGCGTACGTCCGGAAGCCGTTCAAAACTTGTTAGCGTCAGAGGAAAGTTAAGTGAAGCCAACCGGAGCAAGTTTACGAATTTTATGAATTTTTTTTTTTGTCAGTGAAAGCTGTTTGGAAAGAGTCGACCCACGATACCAATGTTGCCTTCGGCATGCGTTCAAAAGCTAGGTGATTTTCCGGGTATTTTTTTGTTGACAGATTGATGGCGTGGGTGATCTGTTCTATTTTTAGCCCAAGCTTGGTGGCACGACTTCCTGTGAGGACCCTTGACATGGAATGTTTGGCTTGGGTCAGTTCTTTGTAAGCAGCCATACAGTTTACATACGCTTCGTATTGGTAATATTGCTAATATTTTTGGGTGGCTGGAACGGATTATCTGCATTTACATTACCTCTTATGGGAAAATTCATTTCGCAACACAAACCTTCACCTTAAGAACTCGCCTCCAGAACGAATTAAATTCATATGCCGAGGTTCCATTGTTTTTCAATCATATACAGCTGATACACTACACAGTAAAATGAAACATCTGTCCTTTATGACACACCAGGGAAATAATCAAATATTGACCACCTGTAGATAGTAATATCTATTGTACACACACGATGCAGCAGTGAATTAGGCATACTTCCAGGATTTTTATAAAAACAACACATGGGGAAAATAATAAGGGAAAAATGCATTTTTTGGACTAATTATCTGATTTATTATCTTAAAAATTTTCACGTATTCCTCTAAATATTATTAACGTATTATCTCAAATTTCTGAATGATTGTCTCCAAATCTCATTATCTTGACTTCTTATCTCAAAATTCTGATACATTTCAACATTGTGATCCATCCATCCATCGATCCATCCATCCATTTTCTACACCCGCTTTATTCCTAATTAGCATCATGGGGATCTGCTATTAGGCAGGGGTACATCCTGGACAGGTCACCAGTCCATCACAGGGCCACACATATAGACAGACAACCACACACACTCACACTCACTCCTATGGGCAATTTAGAATTACCAATCAACCTAATGTACATGTTTTTTGGACTGTGGGAGGAAACCGGAGTAAACCCATGCAGGTACGGGGAGAACATGCAAACTCCACACAGAAAGGCTCCTGCCTGTTCGAACCCGGCACCTTCTTGCTGTGAGGCAACAGTGCTGACCACTAAGTCACCATGCTGCCCTCAACATTGTGATGTTATCTAAAAATCTCAAAATTGTCGAGACACTAAATCAGAATTTTGAATTCTTTAGTCAGAATTTTGAGATAAGTCAACGTTTGTTTCCTTTTTCTCTGTCATACATTGTACTTTTACTCATCACACTATATGAGACGATCTCAATAAAAATTTTGCTGAACTTTATAATATATAATACGTGTGTGATACAAATTTTGGGTCAGATTTTAGTGACCAGATTAGTTCCAGAAAAGCTTTTTTTTTTTTTTTTTTACTTATACACGACAGATTGCTACCTGTCACTCATCCATAGTGTGTAGAATTGCTTTAATTATCCAAATGTGTCCAAATAAAAGTTACATTTAGGAAAAAAAACAGTATAGGGTATTTTGTTAGTTATTGTTTGCAGGTATTGCTCCTTGCATTTGAGAGAGATATTATTATTATTATTATATAAATCTATATTTATTGATAATCACTTTGCTTTTTAATGTTTTGTGCTGCAGCGGTATTTTCATTTACTCTCTCTCTCTCTCTCTCTCTCTCTCACAAACACACACACACTAGGTTTTATCTCACACATAAGCATGTCTTTGGCTTTTAAACCTATTTATTTGTAATATCATTGAGACGCTCCTCAAGAGGCTTTCCATCAGGATGAAAAAGGTTATCAGTTTCTCTCCCACAGACGCCGTATTACATCATTTATCATCATGAATCATGGGATTGATTCAATTGTTTTCTTGTTTGGACAGCTCTTTCTAAGTACGGTCTGCATTTTTAATGCAGCTCATCTGAAAATATAGTGGGAAAAAAAATCGGCAGCAGATGGGGCAGAATCCTGTAATCGTACGCTAACAAGTCCAAACTCAAATCTGTACTCAGTAAACATCTTGAATCTGATACAGCGATGTTCAGAGGCAGACGATAGAGACGAGGCAATGCGAAAACTGAATAACAAGTAAACAAGCCAAGGTCAATAAACACACTGTCATGCACAAATACTCACCGAGTAAACAGCAAGATTTTGAAAGAAACTGATGCGTGAGAAGAGAATATGCTAATGTGTTTCACGTGAGGTGAATAAAAAACGTTGGCACTCGGGTGACAGAGATCTGGTGAGGAATGATTCTGAGCTGACGTGATTCTTCTGACTGTATTATCTAATGTATCGTGCCACATGACAAGATTTAGATGGTGAACTTGTTATAAAGAAGTTTAAAGGATTTATTTCTCTGAAATCAAACTCCTTTTAAATTTGCCAAGAATAAAACACACAGAAAACACACAGATTGTGCTAGAAATCTATGGAAGCCCATTTGTTTAGGAAAAAGAAAAAAATAAATAATAATAAATCATTTATTAGCAAAATGTCATATTGATTTTTTTTTCTCTATTTTAGTTATATTATATTTCTTTTATTCACATTACATTCTCTTACATAAAATATTGCATTTTTTTTTACATATAGTCTACTATATTTTTAAAGGTTTATTATGTTTCATTATATATATATATAGATTAATTATGTGATTTATCTTAAAAATGATTAAAATCTGATATTATCTTAGAATTCTGATTTATTTGCAAATATTATCCTCAAGATTTTGATTCATTATCTCAAAATTCTGATTTAAAATCAACATTTTAACGTTGCAACAAAGTTCCATAAACATTTTCTAAAAATTGCAATACAATAATACAAATTTCTTAGACACAAATTCAGAATTTTAATTATTTAGTCATAATTTCAAGAAAATAAATCAATGTTTTCAACGTGCTGCCAAAAAACCGTCTCATGAATTTATTTCATTTATTTTCTCGCTGTTAAACATTGTACTGTAGAATGTTTTCCTCTTTTAAGACTTTTACTAATCTTAATAAAATCTGAGCTGAATTTTATAACATGTGTGATACACACCTTCTTCATGACATTTTATACAGTAAAGATCCTCTTTTTCAACCTGCTGCTAAAATTAGAAGCTAGTCTAGCTCTCTCAGCTAGCTAACAGCTGCATACCTATACACGTTTCCACATGTTGGATGTCGACCTCTTGACAGGTTGCCAGATCATTACCATATCCTTTAAACTACTCTACATTGAAGATAGTTGACAAATTGGTCTCAGACATTGCTGCTTTTGGTGCCTGAAGTGTTTTCCAACAGGAAGCTGTTTTATTTTCATTGTGTTACTTTAAATTTTGCCCATACTGTCTCTTAAATACTGTACATGGTTATCAAAAATGAATATAGCAAAGTCTGGATATTTTTTAAAAAATGTTTTAAAGAATACAAACTCAATTAAAGTACCATTCCAACCATGTACTCCAGTACTGTAATGACAGAATATATAGTTCATTACATTTTACTCCTGACTCGGAGCCAAGAAAATCTCCCAGCGCTGAACATCTTCTCTGAACATTTCCTTTTATTTATCATCGCTGGTTTTTCCAAGGCTAATTGGCCCCATGTGACTGTGTGCACAAGGGCAGTGTGGGGTCTGCTGTTCTGCAGGATGAGGTAATGTAACCCATGAAAAGCAAGAAATGTGTGTCCTCTCGCTCTGAAAACAGCCTGCAGATGAGAGCAAACAGAGAAACGACTTGTTTTAAATAACCAGTGAGGAATGTAGGTCAAACACAGGGCTGAAGCAATAAGAGCGCTAAGTGAAGTACAATGTTTGCTCTGTAGAGCCACTTTAATTCCACTCAATATCTACTGCTCGTATCTACAGTGTTTTCACTCCACTGCACCGCCACATCACACTTCGATTTGATATATTTTATTTTTATTTATACAGTTAAATTACCCATAGCACAACTCTAACTCTCTGTGCTGCTGTAACAGGTGATTTTCCCTCTGGGATGAATAAAGTCTATCTATCTATCTATCTATCTATCTATCTATCTATCTATCTATCTATCTATCTATCTATCTATCTATCTATCTATCTATCTATCTATCTATCTGTCTGTCTGTCTGTCTGTCTACCTCTTATTCTATCTGCCAGTCTGTCTGTGAATTAATCAATCAATCAATCAATCAATCAATCCGTCTGTCTGTTCTGTCAGTCAGTCAATCTGTCTGTCTGTCTGTCTATCTATCTATCTATCTATCTATCTATCTATCTATCTATCTATCTATCTATCTATCTATCTATCTCTTATTCTATCTGTTGGTCAATCAATCAATCTGTCTGTCTCTTATTCTATCTGCCAGTCTGTCTGTGAATCTATCTATCTATCTATCTATCTATCTATCTATCTATCTATCTATCTATCTATCTATCTATCTATCTATCTATCTATCTACCTACCTACCTACCTACCTACCTACCTACCTACCTACCTACCTACCTGCCTGTCTGTTTATCTGTCTTTTAATTTGTCAATAAATCAATCAATCAATCATCAATTAATCAATCATTTTGTCTGTTTCTCTGCCATGCATATGAATAATGAACTTGGAGAGATGTTGAATGATTTCTCCTGGCAAAGCTGCAGAGTTGCTTTAAAATGAAAATCACCTTCTATTTCCACACAAAAACATGACATTAGCATAATTCCATTCATTTAAAACTAGCTGTACTTGAGCGCACGTCTGACCAGTTTCTCCCACTTTATCTATACTTTGACTTAAGTACATTTTCTCACTATGTTTTTCCACCCCTGAAATGAAACCACATTGTTTCAGTACTCATGAGAATTCCAGTCAGTGAATATTCCGTGTTTTCATTATAGTCAAGCGTACTCACATTACTATCCTGTATTCACAGCTGTGCAGTTCTCAATTCCATCTGCCAATAAAAGTAAAGTATATTATCTTATTATTTCACCATAAACTCAGCCAAGCTCTGCACCTCAGGGTCCACTGCAAATACCCAGGCTGAATCAGAGAGCATTGATGAGACTTCTGCAAACATTGACAATGTATCATCAACCCAAATCCTTTTTTTGGTAAGTGTGTGTGTGTGTGTGTGTGTGTGCGCGTGTCTGTGTCTGACTAACCTCCCATAAGAATTCAGTATAATGTGGTAATTTGCTCTGCTACTAAAAAACAAAAAAACTTGAACACAACAACAGTCCATTACAGCATGCTCCTATGCAGAATTAAAGCACAGATTAGCTTTTTTTATGAAGGTGTACCTGACAGTCTATGAACAATACCCTCCGATCCAACTTCCTAATGGATTACATGCAGATAAGGAACCGGCAATATTGAATTCAGTAACATTTGGAACAAATCCCCTTTTTCTTTCTGGTGGATTTGTCTTGCATGAATATTTACTGCATAAATTGATGTGATTTCCAATTGAAAATCCTGCCTAATAATAAAAGCATAATCACCAGATAATAACAAATCACCAGCTAAAAGATAATACATGTCAATCATCATGTCGAGGAGCCTCTGTAAGCCATCCTGAACAATGAGATGAGTGTGTGTGGGTGTGTGTGGGGGGGGTGTTATACATTTTCTGATCGTCTTGTTTTTTAGAGACAGTTGAGGAAACTGCTTAACCAAAAGTTTACCTTTTGCTTTCAGAGGTTAAGTACTAATTAACACTAATTAGCTGCAGCAATAATGTTGCCAAAAGGACGCACAGTGCCACAGTAGGAAGCATTGGTCCCTCACAGCTCTAGGGACTACAGTTCAATCCTTAAACTACCCCAGGGACCACAGTTCTGACCTTAAACAGCTCTAGGGACCACAGTTCAATCCTTAATCTACTCCAGGGACCAGAGTTCAATCCCTAAACTCCTCCAGGGACCACAGTTCAATCCCTAAACTCCTCCAGGGACCACAGTTCAATCCCTAAACTCCTCCAGGGACCACAGTTCAATCCCTAAATTCCTCCAGGGACCACAGTTCAATCCCTAAATTCCTCCAGGGACCACAGTTCAATCCCTAAACTCCTCCAGGGACCACAGTTCAATCCCTAAACAACTCCAGGCACCACAGTTCAATCCCTAAACAACTCCAGGCACCACAGTTCAATCCTTAAACAACTCCAGGAACCACAGTTAAATCCATAAACTAACCCAGGGTCCACAGTTCAAACCTTAAACTACCTCAGGGACCATAGTTCAACCCTTTAACTACTCCAGGGACCACAGTTCAATCTTTAAACAACTCCAAGAACCACCGTTCAATCCTTTAACTACTCCAGGGACCACAGTTAGATCCTTAAACTACTCCAGGGACCACAGTTCAGTCCTTAAACAGCTCTAGGGACCACAGTTCAATCCTTAATCTACTACAGGAACCTCAATTCAATCCTTAAACTACTCCAAGAACCACAGTTCAATCCTTTAACTACTCCAGGGACCACAGTTAGATCCTTAAACTACCATAGGGACCACTGTTCAATCCTTAAATTCTCCCCATGTTTGTGTGAGGTTTCTCCATGTTTTCCGCTTTCCTCCCATGCCCCAGTTGGTGGACTGGTAAAGAAAAATTGCTCCTAAGTGTGAATGTGGTGCCCTGAGATGGACTGAATGAACAGGATCTGGATCTTTAGTGACCTTGACCCTGGATCATGTCACAATGCACATAGAAACACAGAGAGATAAATGCTATGAAAGAGATTCAAAATAGAGCATGGTGTTTGAATTCTGGCTTTGACAGCTTCTCAACCTCAGCTCCATCACTTAAGTCCATGATTGGTCTCAAATGATGATATGTACAGTTATGAGTTTTGTTTGTACCTGCTCATAATACTTACATCAATTCTATTTCTTAACTGAATTTAGGCTTTAGCTTAGCTAGTATAATTTAAACCACTGCGAAACATGAAGAATTTTGTGTGTCCCACAGGATCCCAGTCCAAAACTTGTTCCAGCCAGACGCATTATGAAATTTTCTGACAAACAAAAAGTTAAAAGTGCACCTACTGTTTGTTTTTGTATCCGTATTTGTTTACAAGATGTTAACTGATCATTCTGGATAATGTATTAAAATTTTATTACATCCCTACTAAACATTCAGTCTCATATTTACACACGTCTGTGTACATGCTCGTTGTATTTAACTGTCCTGATTGCAGAGCTGCTCCTATCACACTGCTGCTTATCTGCTTCTGTGTCCTGCTGGTCAAACACTTGCTCTTATTAAAAGCCTTGAAATAGTCAACTTTAGATCTTTGGTAATCTATAAAGAAAAGGTTGAATGCTTTAGAACTAAATGTCACACACTGGGTGTGAGGCTATTTATAGAAAGAAACACATACATTAAGGTCCACTCGCCAGCGGGCTTCCATGCAGCTGCTTGCCCACCTACTTGTCCACCCTGGGGGGAACATGGATTATTTTTTTCACCCATATTGTTTACAAACCACTACCAAATATTCATGATGCGTTCTTGCTGATTAGCTAGATTCACCTACATTCATAGCCTTTTTACCTGATTAGCACAGCTAGCTTAACTCATTATAGAGCTAATATTCTTCCAATAAATCTTCCAGCTTTGTTACAAATAATAAATCTAGCTCATAGATGTACTTGTATCTATATGTATATCTTGATCTCCTTAGCCTAAATATATGTGTCTGTGTCTAGCTAAAAGCAGCTACCTGTGACTAGCCATATCTGGCCAAAAAAAAAAAGAGCTAGCACAGGCTACCAGATTAGCCTACAACAACACCCTTTATTTAGTGACATTAATTAGTATTGATTCCAGTAGTTCATATGATTATGTGTGCTCCAGAACCTCAGAAATATGTTTGGAAATAAGATTAATTATTTTTTAAATCAGTCTAGCTATAACTTAGCATTTGGATTCGGCATTTGATTCTGTCTGCTGTTGTCAGCAAAGGTTTCTTTTGCTTTCTGCAATGTGACTAAATGCTGCAGTGAAATGAAATCGAGTGAAGCTGAAATCGAGGAATTAAGCTCAGCTTAAGTCTAATGGTGGTCAGATGTGAACTACACAGTAAGTGGATTCTTCAATGAACCACTGCAGTGAACATAAGATAAAACCTAGTATCTCTATCCACAGACTGGAGCTTCCTCTTCCTCCTCCTCCTTCTTATTCTTTTTGAGAAATTTGAATATTTTAAAGGATAAACACTAGCCTGAAGTCATTTGTTCAAGGGGAATCTTTCTCTCCTCTAAAATGTTCTTCATATTTCCATGGTTTTTTATGGTTTTATGTAGAACCCTTGGAGAGCGACAAATCGTTTCTATTAAAACAGTTCTATAACCCAGAGAATGTGTAAAGGTGCCATTACTTTTTGGAGGATCTCTATATAGATATGGTGTGTTTATGGATGAGAGATTTTAGTTGATTCAATTTGTGAAATATTGAAATCTGAAATGAGGAAACACTTTGATAATAGGGAGGAGTTTTGTGTTATTAATACTTCAGGCTAGTTTTTCATAACACAATGTTGTTATACTGTGTTGGAATTTGCTGTAATAATAATAATAATAATAATAATAATAATAATAATAATAATAATAATAATAAAATAATAACCCCTTATCCAGCAATTCATGCTCTACACCACTCATCCTTCTAGGTCACGGGGAACCTGAAGTCTATCCTAGGAGACTCAGGGCACAAGGCTAGAGAGACACTGGACAATGGACAGGATGCTAGTACATAGCAAGGAACAATAACACACACACCCATTCACACACTACAGATGCCAAACAGCCTACAACACATGTGTTTGGACTGGAAAGGAAACCATAGAACCCAGAGGAAACCCCTGGAACATGCAATCTCCACACACACACACACACACACACACACACCACAGAGGCATTAATTAAATCCCCAGACCTGAAGGTGTGAGGCAAATGTGCCCCCAATAATAATCCCCAAATAATTTTATCTTGCATTCAGACACCACTGGGTTCTTCTTATTGGCCCTTCAAAAAGGTTCTTGGAGTTCCATATATGCAGAAGGTGCTAGAACCATTTTAGATTCTATATAGAGCTATTGCTTTTTAAGAGAGTACTATAGGACATTCATAACACGTCAAGTCTTTTATAATCTTTCGAACACCTTGAAGTCATTAGCATTGAAGTGTTTACTGTGCGCTCGGTCAAACTAACAGAATTCTCATTACACTAGGAGACCGGCTGACTCCTACCTAACAACAGCAAGCGGTCCGCACCGAGCCATGCTTAATCGCTGGACTTTTCACAAAGCCGGTAGATAATTACTGACCACATGCAATTCAACTAGCAGATAATTAGACTCATTTAACACATCTGTTGCCCCAGTATGGTGTGAATGCCTCTCCTCTCACACATCTGCACGGTGTGCCCCAGCTGCCAGAACTAACTCTGATGCTATTATGGATAAAGTTCTTGTTCTGTGCCATAGTAGGCACTATTTGTGTAAAGCACTCCAGGATATGAAGCCGGGACTAGAAAGACTCCTGTGTCTTAAGATAACCCAGCTTTGATTTGATTTTGGATGAGGGTTTTTTTTCCTGGGGATTTGAGGCAGAACATAGAAAGAATGCTGTTAGATTATGTGAAGAAGAAACGAGGGAAGGAATGAGAAAGACCAGAAACAAAGTTCAAAAGATGGTCATTAGATGATACAGTTCTGGGTCCGTTTGTGCTTAGATTTAAAGGATCTTCGGTTCATTCCTTCATTTGAAGTGACTCAATTTCCTGCAACAAATTTTAAGAAGTTGTAAGGAATGCCCAAAATGCAGAAACACTAAGCTAATATTTGCCAGTGCAACACTTTTTAGGTTTGGATGACGGTAAAACAACACACATTCAGGCCAAAATGACATTCTACCATTAGTATCCAGTGATAATTTTAGAGAGGTGTAAGAAAAATAGTACGATGAGGGCATAAAAGATCTTAATGAAGAAGAAGATGTCTCTGGTGGTCTCCGGGCAGGGAACCAACCCAGGCACTAAGGAGTTAAGTCTCAGTGCCTGTCTGAAGCCTGGATAAAAAAAACGGGAGGGTTGTATTAGGAAGGGCATCCGGCGTAAAACCCATGCAAAAGTCAAACATACGGATCAGATGATCTGCTGCGGTGATCCTGAACATGGGGCAGCTGAAGAACCACCACAACAGTGTATACAGAATATATTTAAAAAGAACATTTAGTAAAGGCACAATGTCCCTTGTGGACCTTTTAACTATGACGTTATATTCCCAAATCATTTCTGCGCCGTGTGACATGATAGGTTGCGTGTTGAACGGAGCAGGACGAATTTGTCTGGAGCGCCGAGCGAGTTTTCCCAGCGAGTGAAGCGGAGAGCATGTGCCACCCGACTCATATTCCGTTACCATCCAACCCTGAACAGTGAGGAATCGAGACACCTTCTAGCTCCAATAACGCTTACTAACTCACGGAACGGAGCCCTGACTATATAAACAGTTCTTAGTAATTAATGTTAAAAAAAAAAAGAGAAACATCACTGGTGTAATCAAATTTCACTTACTTATGCATCAGGATATCGTACTGCTACAATACAATAATTACAATCTTTTACCAAGTGCTACGTTCAAGGCACGTAAAGGAACAGAGCAAAAACCTAGATTCACTGCATGTAGTATATGTCAGGTTGAATGCCAGAAAAGTCAATTAAATGGACTCACATACCATATCCGAATACTGTGATTTGGGGAAAGCTTAGTGCTGGCCGGGATTTTTTCAGGAAGATGTTAATAAAGTGTGCCTCAGAGGAAATGAAGGAATAACAGGAAATTGTGTTCTTTAATAAGTTACACATTATAACACCCAGAAAAAGGTGTAACTACGGTCCAGTCATAGAGCTACTTTTAGAGCACAGAGCTGCAAATTCAAGCTGAATCACAACAGGGACTTCTTAGTTAAAGGAGAGAGAGAGAGAGAGAGAGAGGGTGTAAAAAAAAGAGAAACCATCTATTTATTCTTTCTCATACAGTACATAATTATGTTTCTAAGAAAAAGAAACAAATTTTTATTTATTCCTATTAATTTAGACCTTTGTTGCAAAGCTAATAAAATACATTTTGTTCATATTTAAGTTTATGTTTCAGCATCCTGTTAATCAGTTTAGCTACATGATGAGTTAGTGATCCACAACCTATAGCTATCCGTTACTGTATTCCCAGAAAGATTTGTACAATGCCAAGCTCCAGTTTTGTCTCATCTGTCCAAAGGACAAGCCACAAAGCTTCTGGGAGAATGTCCTTTGGACAGATGAGACAGAACTGGAGCTTTTTGGCAAGTCACATCAGCTCTATGTTCACAGACGCTAAAATGAAACATGGAGTAGGCTCGGATATGTTCTGGGGCTACTTTGCTGCCTCTGGCACAGGGAGTCTTGATTCTGTGCAGGGTATAATGAAATCTCAAGGCATATTCTGGAGCGAAATGTCCTGTCCAGTGTCAGAAAGCTTGGTCTCAGTCGTAGGTCATGGTTCCTCAAACAGGATCATGACCGAAAAAACCCAAGAATGGCAAAGAACAAAACATTGGACTATTCTGAAGAGGACTTGAAAAATTGAAAGCTCCTTGGAATATCAGGAAGATTTCTGAGATGACAAAATTGTAGAATTTTGGAGTAGCTGTTATTAGCATCAGTTTAGCAATTTAAATAAGCTAGTTAGCAAGATTCTAGCTAATGGTAAACATTAGTTATTTAGAAAATAATTTGAATATTTTATTAGCAAAGTATGTAGCATAATTAGGCAAGCTTGGAGAGATTTCATGCTATTTTTTTTCCAAGACAAGACACGATCCTATTCCACTCTAGCCAAAGAGCTGTCCTCATGAAACGATTGCATCCTGTCAGATTTTAAACGAGATACCTGCTGGAGAGATAATTAAGCTCGGTATAATCGAATCAGATCTTCATTTAGTCTTGGCATTTGATCGTATTATGAAGCGGCTCCCTTTACATTTCATTTTCCTTCGCTAATCAGTATTAGATGGGGATTGAGTGAGACATGAAATTGTGAAAATTGCTCATCCATGAAATTTTTGGGGCGTGTGATGAGAAAGGCTAGGAGAAAAGCTTTTATCTGGAGACAGCACATGGGCCGCCAGATGGATTCAAATGATTGTGAGAAAGAAATCGATCTGCACTTTGAACCCGTGCGAGCTGCCTGGTGGTTGGATTGAGATGTTTACACTTGCGTAAAAATGACTGGATGGAAAGTGGGAAAAGGTTGAAGGAAAAACGCCTAGAGGAGTAGCATGATGTATTGCGTTTTCATCTGTTGTTCTGTGAATATGTCACTGGGTATTCTTCAAAATCTGCCCTACAGCTTTAATTGAAATTGTGTGTGGGCTGAGACTCAAATCTCCATTTTACAATGAATAATTGTTCAAAAGAACAAGATTTCCATAAACATTACGCAATTAAATAACTTTTCATTATGTCTACACCTCAGTCTTCTCTTATACTACATTAGTGCAAATATTTATATGGATTTTGGTCTCAACCTTAATTTGCGTTTCGGTGTCTGTGTGACTGCACAGGGAAGGTTCTCAGCAGAAAGGATTAGCATGCTAAATATTGGATTAGCGACTGAACTGAATCAACCCACTGGTGCCTGCAGTCTTAGTGATCACTTCATTCTCATTCCACATTACAGACTTAATTTGAATCATCTTCACCTCATAAAATAAATAAATAAATAAATAATTTTGTCCTGATCATAATGTTGCAGTCATAATTATCTCTGTTTTTTTGATGCTGGAATAGGTTCAATTTTCTCTCATTAGCATTGTCTTTGCCCGAAAACTAACCTAAAACTTCTAGAAAAGCAGCTGTCTAAATGTTGTTTCCAGTTTCATATGAACCTATATGATGCTCCCAAGTTTATGAGGAGTGATGGTAGAAGAAGAGCTTCGTAGATGCTGGTAGAATTTTATGGTCATAAGTTATTTTTCTTCTATTTTATTTTTATTTTTTATTTTATTTATTTATTTATTTATTTATTTATTTATTTATTTATAATTTTTTATTTACTCAATGACTCTTTAACAGTTAATGGTGGAAGTTTCTAGGTGTTAAAATTTGTTTCCAAATTATGTGAATTATATAACAACCTGTGCTGTGACTAAAACTCAGCTCCACACCAGACTCTTAATTTCCCACTCTGTGCGTTTCCTTAATGAAAGACTTGGGTGGTTTGGTATTTTTATAATTTAATTTCACAGCTGTTTTAGCTCACTACCAGGTTCGATCTAACAAATGGTGGGATTTAAAGTTACTTTAAAGGTGTTTTTTTGGCTCCGTCTGAGTGGCGTTAAATCAAAATTCAAGCCGTTTTTCAAGCTGTCTGAAAGATTCAGCGTCCTGTAAGGTTTTTAGTGAGGACGGGATTAAGAAAACGTTGTGCTCCGGTGATTCCTGATGAAGGTGTTGGACGATATTATAAATCTATATTATAAAATCTATTACATATTCTAGCCAAATATGCCAAGCAGTACATATCTGACATATAACTGACTCCTGTCTTTCCATTTCCTGTGTGTTCTCTGAGAGAGACATTATAATATATTCTATATACTCTTTAATATATATATATATATATATATATTAATATGGTAGTGAGAGCAGGGAGCAGGTGGAGGAAAACCTGGAGAGGTGGAGGTTTGCGCTGGAGAGAAGAGGAATGAAAGTCAGTGGTAGTAGGACTGAGTACATGTGTGTGAATGAAAGGGAGGGAAGTGGAACAGTAAGATTACAGGGTGAAGAGGTGAAGAAGGTACAGGAGTTTAAATACTTGGGGTGAACAGTCCAGAGTAATGGAGAGTGTGGGAAAGAGGTAAAAAAGTGAGTGCAGGCAGGTTGGAATGGGTGGAGAAAGGTGTCAGGAGTTCTGTGTGATGGAAAGATATCAGCGAGAATCAAGGGGAAGGTTTACAGGACAGTGGTGAGACCAGCCATGCTGTATGGTTTAGAGACCGTGTCACTGAGGAAGAGACAGGAGTCAGAGCTGGAGGTAGCAGAGCTGAAGATGTTGAGGTTCTCTTTGGGAGGTTGGACAGGATTAAGAACGAGTACATCAGAGGGACAGCTCATGTTGGACAAAGTTAGGGAGGCCAGATTAAGATGTTTTGGACATGTTGAGAGGAGGGAGAGTGAGTATACTGGTAGGAGAATGTTGGACATGGAGCTGCCAGGCAGGAGAAAAAGAGGAAGGCCAAAGAGGAGGTGTATGGATGGAATAAATGAGGATATGAAGCTAGTGGGTGTAAGTGTTGAGGATGCAGAAGATAGGGATAGGTGGAGAGAGATGATTCGCTGTGGCCACCCCTGAAGGGAAAAGCCGAAAGAAGAAGAAGATTTAACATATAATATATTTATTAATGCTTATATTTATGAGGGAATAAATCAATCATTTCTTTGTGTATATAATAGTATATATTTTTATTGTATAATACATTAGCTAATGATATTGATCGGAGGTCATGTGATCATGTGATGGTTGGAGTTGTAGGGCATGACAGATAAAAAAAATCTGTACAGAAGATTTGAAGGTCTTCTGATCGAACATTTTGTGTCTTCAAGTGAAAAAGCGGATGCTTGAAGCATAAAAGCAACACAGATCAATGAACCGACAACAGTTTACAAAAATCTACACAGAGACGCACACAAAAAACCCCCGAAACCTGCCATCCAGTGCAAACAAGCAGTCAGTAGACAAGCTCATATCAGAGCAAATAATTGAAGTATATAATTAATAATAAAGTGAATAAGTGAATAATTGAAGTTTCATCATTAATATAGTCATCATTTTTATCTGGCTATCCGTTTGCAATATAACATAAGGGCTCCTCACACTGCATTTAACCCCGGGTTAATTAATCGTCATTCTAAACGCTGCTTTTAACCCTGGGTAGAGGAGCATTTCACACGTGTAATTGAGAAGGGGAATTATAAAACATGGCTTTTTAGCCAAGGTTATGAAACCCTGCTCTGAATCAGGATCAGCTCGGCTTTCGCGGGGTTAACTCCACATTGTGGTGCCATATGTGTACAGTGTGAAATGATGGGTTAGAATGTTATGGCCGGATGCTTATCTATGAGAAACCCAATCAAAACTTAACAGCACGTGCTTCACATCACGTGAAAACCAGGACCTAGCAACAAGTAAAACAAAAGACTTGTCTGCAAAAAAAAGGAATAGGAATAAATGTGTGTGACGCTGAAAAATGAACAGAAGTGATATCAAGAAACATCTGGTCAACTACACAACAAACTTAAAAAGACTTACAGATGATTAGAAACAAGTAGAAGATAACAATACCTGCTCTGGTACCGAACAGCAAACCTGTCCTATTATCTTTTTCCTCACTGATGCAAAAGCCCTTTAGATATGCAGTGCAGCTTTTACAGATGGGTTGCCAGTCCACACCTTGTGCCCTGAATCCACTGGAAATAGGCTCCAGGCTGTCTGTGTAGGATAAGTGGTACAGAAAATGGATGGATGGATGGATGGGGCAGCATTAGATCACAGATTTTTCTCGCTGCCTCAGGAACTCAGCAGTATAGTCCATTAGAGAGGCAGAGAGACAGAGACAGAGCACTAGGCATACATCTGGTGTTTTGGTGTGAAGTAGACAGACTGGGTGATTAGTTCAGATA
>NC_080727.1:19540000-19570000 GCF_019097595.1 Hemibagrus wyckioides
CTTAGCTGATGGACAGAAATCTGGAATTGAGAGCTAAAAGTGTGAAACAGAAATGGGAACTTTGTGTGTCAGTATACCGGGATGCTAATTTTCCTTGCAAGCTAATTTCCCTTCCTCATTGCCATTTATTGGGGTTCCGTAATTAAAGCCGGAGTCTTCTAGAACCAGATAAAAAATAAGAGGCAGAGAAAATGTGCAGGTTGAGCTAAAATGTGGTATGTCGTAACATTACCAATGAAATGACATGAATGTTAAAAGAAATGACATGAATTTAATGATTTTTTAAAAAAAAATCTATTCTCTTTACTGCCTTTAAAATATGCAGTAAGGAGATTTTTAATGCCATGTACAAAACTCCAAAAATAAAAGGTACATTCGGGTAAAAACTGCCCTCTTAACTCTGATCAAAGAGGTTTTTTCACGGCTGACCTTTGATTAATTGACCAACTACATGAGTGGAGTGAGTGGAGTCATGTGAACCATCAGCTGCAGAGATGTCCATTTATATCTTTGATGCGGTGCAATCAAGGAAAGATCTAGAAGGCCACGCATTATTTCATTCCTAGTCATCTAAGGGGAAAAATAAACAGGCACATCATCAATTTCTAACCACGCATGAATTCACGAGTCCACATGCCTCGCGCAATTCCAGAAATCTGCAATGTGTTTGATGATAAACGATTTCATTTCATTTTCATTACCGGGACATGATCATTAGAATCTTATTTTGGTTTGGGTTCCAGTTCGGTGTTAAAGAGAGCTGCTGCTTCGTTCAAACGAAAGCTTCCCTGTGTTATTCTGAACTCATGAGAACTGCTCTTAATTGAAACTTCCTGATGCTTACCCACTCGTTTCCCATAGCGCCGGGCGAGGATTGTCTCCCTGTGGTCCTTCTGGGATGTGAATTGTTCATGTACGATGCAGTAAAGAATTGTAGCAACTGCTCACTGCTGAAAACTTGAAAACCCCAGAGCTTCTCAGTGATCACATGAGCCTGTAGCTCATTCCATACAATGCATTTGGTGATAGATTTGATTATGGATTGATTAAAGTGCAGAATAAAAGATTTCTTTGGATTAAAGCTCAGGGGGTATGGTGGTGTAGCAGTTAGCATGATTGCCTCGAATCTCTGGGCCTGGGGTTTGGGGGTTTGATTTCCACCTCAAAGTGTGGAGTGTACATGTTCTCCCCATGCTTTTCTCTGGGAAATCAGATTTCCTTTCCATATCGAACTACATGGGGTCAGTAGTGACTCAAACGTTTAAAGGTCTTGAGATCAGGGTCTAAGCACCAGCACCGCCAAATTGCCACTGTTGGGTTCTTGAGCAAGGCCCTTAACCCTCTCTGCCCCAGG
This sequence comes from Hemibagrus wyckioides, assembly GCF_019097595.1. Taxonomy (NCBI): domain Eukaryota; kingdom Metazoa; phylum Chordata; class Actinopteri; order Siluriformes; family Bagridae; genus Hemibagrus; species Hemibagrus wyckioides. The sequence goes on from NC_080727.1 coordinate 19,541,355, forward strand.
TGCTATATCATGGCTGACCCTGTGCTCTGACCCCAACCTCCTAAGCTGGGATATGTGAAGAAAGAATTTCACTGTACCATAATATATATGTGTCAAAAATTAAGGCTGCTTCTTCTTCTTGTAGGCTGATTGGCATCTCTAGACTGTCCATTGTGCCCTGTGATGGGTTATGGGTTACCACCCTGTCCAAGATGTGCCCTGGAATAGACTTCAAGCTCCATCTGACCCTGTGTAGGATAAGTGATTCAGAAAATGGAAAGATGGATGAATTATAGCTGTTTGGAAGATAGTTGCAGTTGCATGGGAAAGAAAGACTACTGTAACCACCGTTGTTTACTTATTAAACACTGTTTTCTCAGGTAAGTTTGAATCGATATCTCAAGATAAAACATTTCATTGGGAATATCTGAAGAAGGGCACAACCTTTTCACCATTACATATATATATTTTAAAACAAAGAGGAGAAAAGACAATGCAGCTACAGACTGGGGAGGGTGAAAGCGCACAGTGCAACATGAAGCATTCGGAGGAACATTCAGAGGAACACGTCATCCGGCTTCTTCCTCATAACTGAGCTTACATGAGAGAGCCGCAAGAGGCTTAGTTTTGGTCCCTTAGTTCCTGGGCATTGATGACTGCAGCATCATCCGGATTAAAATGTGTGATTTTCTGGTTATGGAGTGATAAAGGGTGTGATTTTACACATTTGTGAGTCACATCAGCGAAACCGTACCTCTCACAGAGAATAGAGGAAAACCATGTGGATAGTAACATGAGAGGTCCCTTTTTTTTTGAACGTGCCTTCAAACAATCATGGAAAGAACCTAAAACAGTAAACAGTGACCTTTTATAAGCTAATAACTGTCCATTTCACGAGCAAATTCCAAGTAAAACCTCAAAAACTATTAACGATGAATGCGACTCTTTCTGGAGCCCTCGTGCAGCTTCCTAAAAATGACTCCAAAAACAATCTGCGGATTGTGATCTGTAGCTTTAACAAATCAGCCAACATGGTTTCTTCCCGCCTCGGAGCACTAACATAAGTTCAGACTCTTCCTCCAGGGATGCAGAGGTTTCGCTGAAGCGTGTGAGTAATCTGTGGGATCTGTGGAGGAGCAGTTTGCACCCTCAGTTCTGGGACTTTGAGCTGCTGTGGAGGAGTTTCAGCTCTCTGCAGCTGGAGGGCATTATACCAGCAGACTTTTGGTCTTTCATTTGAACCAAGAGTCCATTCACCTTCCTGACCTTTTGTCCATTTTATCATACCGTCCTTACCTCAGGCGCAGCTTGTGGTAACTTCAGGAACTATGAAAAAGAGCAGAACTTTCGCATTCGAGTGGCACGTCAGCAGCCTGAGAGAGAGAGAGAGAGAGAGAGAGAGAGAGGACGTGTCTGAAGCTTTTCCATAAGCTTTTCTCTGTTAATTAAGTAAGAGATAAAAGATGACAGGGTGCGCTAATTAGCAGCACAGTGGCGTGATGCTGCACTGACATAAAATTTGATATTTTTCAGTACAGCATGTGCTGAAGCAATTTTGCCGTCGAGTAAAGTTTATTATTTACTAAAGACAGAAATATTGTATGTTTTATCCGTTTATAGTTATCTTTAACGTTGTAGAATGCCCGCAAAACAAAACATCTATGAATACTTATTCACACAGACACACACCCACACACACCTTGTCAAACAGCAAATCTGTCCTGAAGATATTTCCATAGTGAAAACTTTAAATGAACATCTCACAGAAAACAATCGTCAACAATTATGTAATGTACATTTTGTATACTGTTTCTATAGCAACAAGAGCATTCATTTCTTCTTCTTCTTCTTCATCCTAGCGTTTGTCCCGCGCAATGGTAGGGTCCGCTTGTCGATACTAGGCGTCTTCCGGGGCGGCGTTCGCGTGTCGCATATCTTCGACAATCCTGTCCATCCATCGTTTCTTTGGTCGTCCTCGATACTTATGAAACACTACAAATTCTTAAAGATCTGAGTGTCTGCTTTCATATGAGCTTCATATTAACCACCACTGTGGAGTGAGACATGATAAACACATTCAATGCTGAACATGGACCTTTCTGAGGCCGCTGGGAAAAAGCTTCTACACTTGTTTTATCTGCCGACACACGATCAGCTAATTGGATAATTGCATGCAAAGGAAAGTGAGTGTAGTTTGAATGCTGGGATATGATTATCTACTCATTTCTCCATCTCTGGCCAATAATGTTCTCCAGGAGCTGGCAGAATGTTCATGTGCGCTCTCAAAGACCTCCAGAGAATACTTGTGTTCGACATACAGGAAATTGAGTATGACACTTTTCCACGATGCCGACCCTTAGGAGTTATCTCAAGGGCAAGAAGGAATGCAGTTGGGAAAGAAATGCTAACGTTTGTGGGGTCGTGGCACTATTCGGCGAACATGTTTTGGAATGAACCTAGCAGCTATTAGCCACCACGTATGTCAGTGCGTTTATATTAACAGCTTCTAGGAGCGTCACGGAGATCGCGTTAATAAATAATCTGTCATGACTAATATTTTTTTTTAGCATTAATAATATATAAGCCTGGTTTGGGTAAAAAAAAATTATCAGTAGCAAGAAACAGGAAGCTGGAGATTAAAAAAAAGAAGAAGAAAAACATTTGAATTTTGTCCAGCTCTGTACTTGTGCTACGTCCCCAGATGCCTGCATGGTGAATAGCTCCAATGACATTTCTGGGAAGGTGTGTATGAGGAATTGCTTTCACACTGGAGTCCTATGTGCCTTTGGCATCCTCGCCAGAGCCACTGTGAATTTTTGAGATAAGTTTCTGCAAACTATACTGTTTTTTTTTTAAAAAAAACTTGTACTACTGAACTGAACACCAGGAACATCCAGCACTGAGCAATTTTGAGATATTTCAGGAACAGGACAAAAGAAATGTCCCATTACAGTTTCACACCAAAATCGAGCGGATTTAGAAGAGCAGCTTCACCCTGACATTGTTTCCACGGCAGCCCACTGACAACCGGATCTGTCGTCAAACAGCCAAACATCTAAATACATGCTTGCAATTTGTTTCTGGTTTGTTCTCAGCGACTCAGAAAATGACAGCTTTGTTTTCACTGTGGTCAAATTTCCACCTAGGTTCCGCGGTTCGAAGATATGACGTCTGCTGTGGCTTGACCAATCGTCTTTGAGAACAATTCCTGTTACTTTTCAGAGAGCTGATCATATCGCTTGTGGTTTTTCTTGACGCAGATATCAAGCGCCTCATTGACCCGAATGGATTGATCGCCTTCTGCCTCACTTCCTATCCGTCTAGAGAATGCTGGAGCACTTAGACATAGAAATAAATAACAATTTCCCCCTGAATAAATCTAATCATATTTATTAGTACACGTGTATAAACCATAAAATGATAGAAATAAAAGAAAACATACAGTATATAGTTTGTCTTCACATACCAGAGCATGGTTTTGGATGAGAGAATGAAGCAAGATGGAGGTTTCGTTGAGATTCAAACACAACACCTTCTTGGAGGATACAGCAGAAAGGAGAATGAAGGCTTGCACGATGTAATGAAAGATAGAAGCGCCGGGTTCATTATAAAAAGGTTAATACTTACAGCGTTTCAGACATTCCTGATGGTTCACTTAAGAGGTAGAAACAGAATGAGTCAAGAAAATGATAAAGAAATAAAGAACTGGTTTTAAGCTACTCCAAAACACAGATTCATCGCAGTGTTGTTATCAACGGGGAGATGGTTGGAAGGGTGGGGCATTTTAAATACCTTGGGATTACATTGTATGATCATCTCAATTTTAAATCAGCATATCCTAGGTATCTATAAGTGTTGTCAACAAAGACAGCAAGTGAACATTTTGTCCTCAAAGTTGATGTGTTAGAAGCAGGAAAAAAGGGGAAGCATAAGAATTTTAGTGAGCTTGATAAAGGGCCAAATTGTGATGCTCTGATCCAGTGGTCTAGCCATCTCCAAAACTGCAGCTCTTGTGGGGTGTTTCCGGTCTGCAGTGGTCAGTATCTATCAAAAGTATCCTTTAGGTCCTGTAGTGTAATCCTTTTGTGTCTGATAGAGCCTTGATGAGGAAGATACACAACATAGAAGATAGACAAAACATTTTAAAATGATTCATAACGGCTCCAAAATTTAGCTGAAATGGAACCATGTTGTCCTGCTGACCTGAAAACTTGAAAAATTAACAACTAAATAAAAGTGTGTTATTACAATGTTGTTAGCCAGTTCTGTTATCTTTTGCCAGAGCTCAAATGCAGGGTCATGCGTTTTAGCTGTAGATTAGCAGCATTTCCAGTGTAAACATATCAGTTCAGTTGATAGGTTTCGATTCATTACCAATTCAGAACCTTTAAAAAAAAATAAATAAAAAAGTAAGGTGCTACAGATCACGGCAACTACGAAAAACCGATCGCTGGCAGTTTTTCCGCCTGCCTCCCAACACAAGCAGATCACCTTCCAGTAGAAGGACTAGCCAGAGTAAATGCCTTAGCCTTGATCTAGCCACAGGTCATTGTCACACGTCTCACAGTCTGTACGTTCTCATCAAGGTCTCTCAGCAGAGTTTAATTTTATTACTATTACTACCAACCATGATGCAAAGTTACCATCCACTTACAGACACTATATGTGTTAATTTCATGTCTTCATACCGACATGTCCCCTGACTCAGAGTTTTAATTAAAAACCCGATTTTAATTACGACTTTGCTGGCATTCATGTGCGTTCAACTCGTATTATTATTAAAAATCCTGAGAGCAACTTTGAATGTCTTCCAACTTATTTTTTTTAATCTTGCTTTTGAATATGCTCGAGGAAAGGCTTGACGCTGCAGAACAATCGCACACAAGGATTAGAATCCAATTTTAATTCTTTTACTAGGCATGTTGCTAGAACAGTCAGCAATTCTAATAAAATGTTAAACTCCATGACATGTAACCTCGAAAAGTTTCTCACCCGTTTTCTTTTATGGCTTTTTAAACCATGACTAACAGCAAGTCATCCACACATAAAATGTAATGCTCGTAGCGGCGTTTTGAGGACTCTTCAAAACTCTGTGATAACACCAGGAGTGAAGGATAATAAAAGGTTTATTGAACAATAAGTTATTAAATAAACTATCTTCAGGGTGAGGGTTCTTCAGCATGCAGCCGGTAACAGCAGAGGCCTGAACACAGGAAAGAGGTTAGTGGAGACAGATACTCTCAAAAGAAATGGTTCACACTCATCAGTTTCTTGGTGAGTGAATCCAGAAACGGTAGTGAGGGTGCACTGAGGCGGAGATCAGATAAGTGCTGAGGAAATCCAAGATGGCAGACAGGGGGAGGCTCCCAAAATGGCAGACAGGAGAATGATACATTACTGAAAGCAAGGGTAACAGAGGCAGGCAGAAAACAGGCAGGTAGACAGGCAGACAAAATCCAGGTGTAGTAATACAGGCAGGGGTCAGAACCAGGCATCGGTCAGAACAAGCTTTCGGGTTATAATCAGGATACAAGTCTTAATCCAGAAACAGTTTCGGGGTCAAACAGGTACTCATGACTGGGAGAGATCGAGCAGAAGATAGTTAGAAATATAGCAGGGTTCAGAAGCTCACAGGATAACAGGTCAGGTCCAAGGCTCAGGTCCAAGGCACACAAAGCACAATCTAGCAAAGAAACAGGTCCAGAGAAGCTGCTTATATAGGAGAGAGGAGCACAGGTGAAAGTAATCAGGTGATTAGAGCAGCAGAGTGAGTAGACAGGCGAGGGAGGGGGAGAGAGAGTGCAGATGAAAAAACAGGAACTGGAGTAGCAGGATCCGGCGGAGCAGAGGAGCAGCGATCATGACATAAAAATAATGTAGCTTAAATGTAGCGAGCACATACATGCACCTAACATGGATGACTTTGGACTTGAATACACAATATTACTTAAGTAGATATCTACAAAATTGAGTTAGCATAAAAACAGAATTTACTAGTAAATAAAATGATTAAACTTAGCTTGCTATGAGTAATGTACTACTACTTACAGTAACACCTAAGGCGCTTGTAGTCTTACTCACTCTGCTGCAACTAGCTAGCTGACTCGGCAATATATAGTTATGCGTAGTCTAAAAGGAACAAAACAGAAACCTTTACTCACACTTTTATATCATAACTAAGGCAGACGTATAATGGATTCGCATGCCTCACAACAAGAAGGAGTCTAGTAAGAGCAACGTCATTAGAACCTTCCAGAAGTACAGACGTACTTACTATCATATCATATAGTAAAGTTGACTTGTTTACTAAGATTTTAACAGGCTTAGCTTGCTAGCTAGCCAAAATGCCTAATTTATATTGGGTTAACAAACCGAAATAGCTCATCTTATATCTACATCAAGGAACTAGCTCACGTATAATAGACACTTTTAGTTAGCAAACTTTGTCCTGGATGTTGATATCGTAAATCTGAAATTGTCCACAATAAATGTCTAAGGTGTTATCATCAAAAGTTTACATTTCTTCATCCTGGAAAGTTTGTATTTACGAGCAAGGAAGCCGTAATTACGACATCAGCTGCGTTCAAGTCACCTTTTTTTCGGCGCAAGATTGAAGTGTATCTTCTCTAAATTAACCGCCGCTGTAACCATGACATATTATATGGTAAATAAATGTTAACCAACATGTATTTCAGTAAATTGCTTCATAAATCAGAAATATAATAACTGAAAATAACTAAAATCAGCTTCAGAGATGAGTAAACATTGAAAATCAGCCAATTTTTACCGTCCACTTACAGACGCTACATCTGTTAATTCTGCCCTGTTTTCTTGCTCACACGCCCCTGACTGAATAAAAACCGCTTGTAATTACGACTTTGCTGGCGTTCAACTAGTAAATAGCATTATGTCATGGGCTAGGTCACCGCTTATCATCGTTTATCCACAGATAGCAACTTCCTGCTTTGTAGTCGACTGAATGATAGATTATCCATAAAATCAATAATGTTCGATTTTTCAGTCAGATCATAAGCATCAGGTTGCTAGGCTACTTGGGTATTTTTGCAACCAGGTTACGTCACATCTCTTCACCACATAATTATGTGCTGGTTCTTTAGTCAGCAAGTCGTGCTTTTCTCTGATTTTTCACGTTGACCTTGGTCTGCCTATTTTGAAATATTTATTATGGATATTTCTATGGTGACTATGTATCTTCTGTGCCCTGATGATGGTGATGATGCTGATGCTGATGAATATGATGATGATTGAAAGTGTCTTGCGATCTTGAAAGCATCTCGTGACATTTTTTGAGTTTGTGGCATGCAAAGAAAGTGTTTCTCAAAAGCAGCCCTGCTCAAAAATCCTCATTATACAGGATCACATTGAACACTTTGTTCGCTATCAGATTACACATATCTTATAATGCTTTCAGAGAACTTCTAGGGAACTTTTTTTTGAGCATTTTGTATACTTCATACTCCAAAACGTACTTCAATATACCTGATCAGAATCGTAATCCAGTTCAATTCAATTTGACCCGTATAGCGCTTTTAACAGTGGACAATGTCGCAAATCAGCTTTATAGGAATATAAAAAAAATCAGAATATAAATTCTATATATTCCAAATGAGCAAACCCAAGGTGACGGTGGAGAGGAAAAACTCCCTCGTACGATGTGAAAAACCTTGAGAGGAACCAGACTCGAAACCTCACCCTCATCTGGGTGACACCAGATAGTGCGATTAATGTGACATAACATAAACCACCTTATCTACAGCCTACTGAATGTTCTGGAACACAGACGTATACTGTATATCCCTTAAAAGACAGCAGGGGAAAAGTTAATACCCAATTCCCGTTTTGCTTTCTGCCGCCTCGCTCTCTTAAGCCGGTGTTCGAAGAGCCGTAAAGCGGCCAAATGTTCCAGCTACACAACACTGAGCTTGGGTGAAAGATTATAAAACTCACACTCACTTGTTGAGTTTTAATGTTTGATTTCCGCATTTTGAAGTTTCCTTATCGGGAGATGGTCTGTCGCCTCAAAAAAGAAATCAAAGGAGTAGCAGAACTGTAGCAGATAACATGCAAAAGATCCAAAAGCCCCAGAGAGGGGGAATGAATCGACTGATTAGGACTTTGATCCTTCCTGACATACATGCATATAATGAAGAGACTTTATCATTTTCTTTGTGATCAGATTAAGGCTGTATTTCACATGACATACGTATTTCTTGTTATTTACACGATGTCTAAATGTATATTATCTTTTAGAGTTCATATATCCCAGGGAACATGGGGCACAAGAGAGGGGATATTAACCCATCACAGGACACTACAGACAATTTAGAGATGCTAATCTGCCTACAATACATATCTTTGGACTGGAGGACAAAACCAGAGCAGAACATTCAAACTCCACATACAGGGTAGACATGGGAATTGAATCCTCAACCCTTGAGGTAAACATGCTAACCTACTTTACATTTATGGCATTTAGCAGAGAAACTTTTAACTCATTTTTCACAATTGAAGGTTAAGCAGGTTACACTCAGCGGTGGCAATTTGGTGGACCTGGGATTCAAACTCACAACCTTCCAACCACTAGTCCAACACCGTAACCACTAAGCTACCACATCCCTCATACGCTATGGTTGTATATCATTGCATGCCTTTTTTAATAAGCTACAAAAATTGCTCTGCAGTTTTGAATATGCTTTTCTTTTGTTAGGCCATATATTCCTGTTTCTTTTTTATCATCACTGTTTGCTATTCCCCGATCGGCACCTTAGCCGTGGGTCAGTAAGCAGAGGATTAGCTTTGAAATAGTGTATTCGATCCCTCCGGAGTTTTCCGTCAAGCAGCACATCATCTTAAAACCAAACACACACACACTCATCCCTACACAGATATACACATACATTCATACCTATGCAGTCAGTTTATCTTTCTTGCACTGTGTGTGTGTGTGTGTGTGTGTGAGAGAGAAAATAACCTGGTGGTCTGAACTTGTCACCTGCCTGCTGGATTTTCTCAATCTTTTGTTCTTTCTAATCCAAGGTCAGACAGGTAAAGCCAGTTGCAGTATCACTATACGTGAGCTGTCTTTCTAAAAAATTATTACAGAGAACTGGAAACAATGAAGAACGATCGTCCGAGACGTCCAGTTTCATCAGAAGGTCAGTGTACTAGACAAACTTTATATAACGTTCAGAAGAAATGGTGTGTTCAGACAGTGGTGTGTTCAGACAGTGGTGTGGTCTGCCACCATAACTAGCTTGCTATTGATTTACTTTTCCATTTGAATTCATCAACATCAACGGGCAGGAAGCAAGAAAGCTGACAAATACAATAATAATAATTCTAATTATTAATCACTTGATTTGATTGATAGATCACGAAGAAGGTAGCTAGATTCATCTTTGTGGTCAGATAATGTTTGTTACGTTACTTTAGTTATGTAAATCGCAGAGCTTTTTTTTTACCACATCACAAGGGGGTCTGCTGCAATTGCCTGAAACATGGTGAACCCTTTGTAATAAAGTCAAACCTCAGAGAAAATGGTGTTTCAGATAAAGTAGCTTTGCAAGGTTGTAGGTTGTCCTCAGGTCAAGATGGTGATGGAAGGCTTGTTGTTTATCCGGGATTCGACTCGAAGCAAATTAAATTTTAGGCATTAAATCAATCCAGAAACTTTTCATCCGATCTCCTTGGAACGACTGACCTCAAACTTCTACCTGGGAGCCAAGCCTGTTCGTGCTAATTTCCTGAAATGTTTTGTTTGCGTAATTAAAGGATATTCAGCTACGTTCTGACGTGTGACATACGCAGAAAGGGACTGAAGGTGCACAGATGTATAGGAACTGAAATAGAAGCAATCAGCTTCGAAAGCTCAATTATGAAGGAGTGAGACGGCTTAAAGAAATGACCGGCTTCTTACACATTACTTTGAGAAGACGCTTCAACGGTTCTGTCATGTGCGTCCTCTTGGCTGTAAGATATTTTAGTCATTAAAGTCATTCATGATACAGATGTGGCGTGTCAAAGCAGGCACCTTTCCAAGGCTGCTGATTTGCATTTGCAAAGATCTAGCCTAGATGTTCTGTAGATCTACGTCCTGCTACGTCTGAGTTGAACCTATACAGTGATTTGAATTATTGCGTAAATAAAGAATGGGCTAACGTCGTGCTGGATTTTTTTGCAGGTGAGTAGATGGGCATTATGCCTGGAAGAGGGAGAAACATTCATTCTTGAGTTCCTCGATCAGCTGATAAAGAACTTTTGTCTGAAAGGTTTGTGAAGGAGGTTGTGTATCATTGTATTTCACTTAAATTCTATTACAGACACAGGGATCCTAATATTCAATAGCCTGTTTAAGCCAATGAAATATGTATTTCTGTGTGTGTGTGTGTAGGTTCTCTTTATTGCCATCATTTGGATTCGTCTGGGTCGAGTCATTGGTGTCCTTCGTGTCCATAGTTTATTAAGGCTTGCATTAAATCCCCGAATGAATTAATTCATTATTTAAACTGAAGCTAATAGATGAAATAATTAAAGCACATTTAAAAAAAAAAAAATGACCTATAGACCGTACTGAAATTGTGCACATTTTTCTAATTCCTGAACATCTTAACACCTCTAACCCTAATTATGGTTCGTTCACAGCAAAGATATTTTCTATTCAATGTAGCTGAATGTCGCTACAGCTTGATGAAGCTCCTGACAAAATAAAAAAGAAGGGAGACGTTTAGATAAATTTCAACGACGTAGACACTGAGTGGGTTTGCATTATTGTTTCCAACCAGGTAATCAGTTAGTAATCAGATCGATAGCTCGTTAAGATTGAAAGGTTTTCATGTGAACACCTCGATCGATCCGACCGAGCTCGATCTACAGTGGGATGTAATGAGAGAAACTGAACCGAGAGAATGTTTGGCAGGTTAACATCCCCGGGTCGTAGCAACATATAGTCACTGACCACTTTATTAGAAACAGCTGAACACTATTCTGATGCCCAAGCCAGTGCAGGTTGACAGGAAGGGTATGGTAATTTAGTCACTCTGTATTGTCGTGGTGAGCAGAAAAGCATGCAAACGTCACACAATAGTCAAGTGGATAGCTATAGATTTAGTTTTTCCTCCTGTTCTGTGAGACTACTGTGTGAAAATCTCAGCCATGTCACTCAGAGCCTGAGTCACTCAGAGCAGATATTTTTGCCATGTTTCTGGACGATTTTAGGCATCTGTAACTGCTGACACACGATGACCTGATCATTTTAAAAATGTTTTATTTATAATTAAAATCTTCCACTCATTATGCAGATGTTCATTATACAGCATCACGGATCACTCACCCTCTTCCTCATCTCTTGAGTCTCCCAGCCCTATCTTTTTTTTCCCAGCTCCTCTCTTGACAAGAGCTCTCTTACCATGAGGGATCCATTTTGCCCTTTCATCTCCCCTGCCTTCGTTTTTCTCTTGTTCCGCATGTCTCGCTGTCCTTTATGTTCCCGTTGCATGTGAGTGACAGCACAGAAGCGAAGTCGAGGTCTGGGAAAAAAATAAAAATAAAAGGCCTGCAAAGAAAAGCATCAGCAGTAGCAACATTAGAGCTGACGTGCCACTTGATTAGCGCTCCTTTATGAGTTTTCACTCGGTTTGATTGCCTTCCATTTAAAAAGACCCTTCAGTCTCCTTTTCGGAAATGTGAACCATTTTAGATTATGCATGAGCTTGTTTTTTTTCGCCATCTTCTCGAGGGTGACCGCAAGTCCTGATCTGACTAACAGACACATCTTAAAAATCTCATCCTGTGCCACTTAATCAGATTACAACCCGATTCATGCATATGATAATCATTCATTCTACTTAATTAATCCAGAAATCAATCATCATTTCATAACAATATGCAGAAGCCCAGAGCCGGAAGCAGAACATTTTGTCCTCTAATTATTCTTCTTGGTCTTGTATATTTTTTTTATTCTTATTATTTCATTCAATAGGACACTGGAAATTATGACCATTTTTTATTAAGCATGTAATAGTCAGCATTTAGAAAAGATTTGAATAGATGTAGATATTTTGGTTGAATAGCCGAGAACAAGGCGAGCTACACCCGGGTTATCATAACCGCAGTAATTCACCAAAATCAGTAATAATTTTGACTTTCAAGCCTAATCAGTGCTGTATTACAGATAAAGCTGTACATACAAAGGAGCCGAAGTCACTGCCTTCAGCATCCGGCTTGAATTTTACTGACCACATCATTAGGTCATTTATGCGATTATTCAATCAGCCAGTCAGGGATGTGTGCAGAAAATCGTGTGGATTCAAGTCGAATATCACAGTGTGAGTTTTTCGGCTGCCCAGTCTAGACTAGTTTCCCACTTAAGCCTCAGATCTTCGTTCTTGCCTGATAGGAGTGGAACCGGATGCTTGTTAATGTTCCGAAATGCTTTTCTGCTCATCACTTTGGTAAAGAGTGGTTACTTGAGTGGTTACCATAGCCTTCCTGGCAGCTCGAACCAAGTCTGGCTGTTTATCTGTGACCACTCTCAACATGCTGTTGATGATGTTTTCACATTATTCTGGGTAAACTCTAGAGAGTGTTATGTGTGAAAATCACACCAGATCAGCTGTTTCACAAAAACTCCAACCGGCTCATTTGGCATCAGGAAATAAGATCATATTGCTTCCAACATTTTGACGCTTGATGTGACGATTAACTAAGGCGTGTGGCCTGTATCTGCATGACTGCATTTGATTGTGTGAATGTTCAGGCACTCGTATAAAGTGGACGGTGAGTGTCATCATTATATCATAACCAACAACTGAGTTAATATAATAGATATGTTTCTGGTGTTTATTTCTCTCTAAAATCTTAGATCCAATGCAGAAATTAGTAAATTATACCTTCTTCTGGTCTTCATTATAGAGTCTTAAACAAAGAGCTTTAAAATATCTCAAATAAATATCAAAAGCAACGTGACTAATCTTTGAAATCAGGTGTCGCCTTTGCATATTTCTGTGGATATTTTTTGTGCTATTCATGAGCCTATTACTGATAAGTACATAGAGGACAATAGAGCTATTTAATTTCCCTGCCCTTGAAATCCGCAAGCGATTTAATGCACCGAACTCTTGAATGAATAAATTCAATCATGAACCAACGGCGAGGACAAATGATGATAACAGTGATATAGAAACAAAATGGCAATCAAGGTCCACCGATGGTCACATTCCATATAGGAGGATTTTATATAGGATTCCATATAGGATATCAGGTGGTCGGGCGACTCGGCTCGGCTCGGCCGGCAGAATTGCATGGCTGATTTGAGGAAGACTAAAGAAACAGTTGGAGCCGAAGCACGATATATTGAATAGGCTTGAAGAAAATGGAGAATGAATAATAAAAAGCCAGAACAGTGAAAATGATAAATAAATAAAACGATTCAGGATGGAAATCCAGCTCAGACCGGTGAGCGGTTTTTAAGAATTGAACACGAAAGCTTTATTCTGGATTCTTTCAAGTCTGGTTTGTTTTCTAAGCTCTTCCAGGAGCTGAGAAAATAACAAGCCATTGAAGCAAGGAGCAACAAACATGACTAAGAGAATAATGGCCCACAAGGTTCTTATAGAAACCCAACTTTGACTCTGTATAGAGAAACCAAAATGGTGCTTCTCTGGTATCATATTCTGACACCTTTATTTTAAAGTGTGTACAAACGTGGGACGTTTTTCTCAGGCTCTATTTTAAATCCCTCTAGTGTCAGTACTTTTGAAGATAGTCTGAGCCGAGTGGAGGCGATGCCGCCAGCCTTCGGCGCCGATTAAACAAGTGTGTGGTTGCGTTTGCTGTTATTGTGCTCCTTAAAGATATGAGCAATTAGTTTAGCAGCTTGAAAGAAAAGATGGCATGAAAGCAAACAGCGGTTGAATTCTATTTTAATTCATTCTTTGCACCTGGCTATTTCATCCGCTTGGAAATTTCAGTGTACATACAACAACTTTGCTTTGCAACACGATGCATGACATTTGGCAGTTCACTTACACACTGCCTCGCACTTATGGCTGGCTGAAGACTTCAAGGAAAATACATCGAAGTATATTAGTAAAGTGATGTGTTAGGATTATGTCTCAACATATAGTAATATATAATGAATTTTTTGGCAAAATGTCAAGCCATTGCTGAGTGCAGTCACTTCCGGTTTGGTGACTGTTTGGAGTCTAAAATACAAGAAATGACGTAGATGTAGGTGATGTTTTTAGAAGCAAAAAAACCCATTTTGTTCAATTTCAGCACTTTTTTGTAAATAACAAGTACGTTATGTGAAACACTTGGCACCTTCTGAAGAGTCAACAGAAAGAAATTTATTTTAATCTGTGAATTTTCAGAGTCATTTATGTCCAAAGGTACAAAGTTTGTTCTGAATAAGTCACATGGATGAACTGTCCTGGTGCAGGTGGTCATATATATATGACCACCTGCTGAATATATTGTGTCGGTCCCCCTTTTGCTGCCAAAACAGAACAGCCCTGACCCATCATGCACTGTGTATTCTGACACTTTTCTATCAGAACCAGCATTAACTTCTTCAGCAATTTGGATCGTATCACAAGGGCCAGACTTCACTCCCCACGTGCATCAATGAGCCTTGGCCACCCATGACCCTGTCGCCGGTTCACCACTGTTCCTTCCTTGGACCACTTTTGATAGATACTGACCACTGCAGACCGGGAACACCCCACAAGAGCTACAGTTTTGGAGATGCTCTGATCCAGTGGTCTAGCCATCACAATTTGGCCCTTCATCAAACTCACTCAAATCCTCACTCTTGCCCATTTTTCCCTAAAAGCTACTTGTATTAGTGAAATTGCAAGCACAGGATTCTCCCTATACACCCTTACCACAGAAGAAACCTATATAATAACTTTCCACAACAGCTGTACTTACGGTCAGTGCACGTGAATTGAAGAAGGCTTTTGATGACATAAAAATCATCAAAATGAATGTGATAGAGTGTCTACAAACATAGAATAGTCATATAGAATATGTTGAACTCATACTGACACCAAAAACACCAAACCTTTTGTGTAGGTAGCTGAGAATGTCCTTGATCACTGTGCTACAGTTCATCAAAACAATACAAAGTGTATACAATTACAACAGGGTGCATATGAACCTTCCATTAAATTGACTGTATTTAATACTTGTCCTTAAATAAATATGTTACATGCTTATATAAAATAAATGTATGCACACTGTGTGTAGATGTACAGATGTATTGGCACACTATATTGCCAAAAGTTTTGGGACACCCCTTTAATTCATTGAGTTCAGATGTTGTTTTTTAGGGGTTGGGCCCGGCCCCTTAGTTCCAGTGAAAGGAACTCTTAATGCTTCAACTTCATACCAAGACATTTTGGGCAATTTCATGCTACCAGCTTTGTGGGAACAGTTTGGGGATGACCGCTTCCTGTTCCAACATGACTGCTCACCAGTGCACAAAACAAGGTCCATAAAGACATGGATGAGTGAGTTTGGTGTGGAGGAACTTGACTGGCCTGCACAGAGTCCTGACCTCAACCTGATAGAACACCTTTGGGATCAATTAGAGTGGAGTCTGCGAGCCAGGCCTTCTCGTCCAACATCAGTGCCTGACCTCACAAATGCGCTTCTAGAGGAATGGTCAAAAAATTCCCATAAACAGAAGAGTTCCCAGAAGAGTTGAAGCTGTTATAGCTGCAAAGGGCGGGCCAACTCCATATTACATTCATGTTCATGTAAAGGCATACGTCCCAAAACTTTTGGTAATATAGTGTATGTAAATGTAGCTAAATGGTTTTCCAAAGTGAGCAAGTTTAAAACCATCCTATAATAAAATACAACATACTACATCCCTGCTGAAAGCCAGTTTAATACCGAATGAGGCTGATTTTACAGGATAAAGAGTCGTGTAAATAGCAGCGATATTGTTTGCAGACTTTCTACCCGTGCATCCATTATATATAACCATTCTCTGCAGACTTCATTCCAATCACAAAAGTACAAATTGAAGATCTCTGGGTGACACGAAGCCATCAGCGTGACAAGAGTGGGCTTTTGTTGAAGCGCAGATCATTTCAAGTTCCTTTCAGAAAGCGTGACAGAGAACATTTCAGAGAGCAGAATGATTGAAGTGACCAAACTGAAACCTGTCGCTTTTACAGCTTTTTGTTTATTGCGGAATAAAGAGACCTGACGCTGTTCGAATAAATATCTCTTCCAGGAATATAGCGCTGATTTTAGATGCTATGTATGGTGAGAGATGATTCCATCTCATACGTCATAGGGAATAAATCTCCAGAGAGAAGATCTCATGCGATCTCATGTGCGTAGCATCGACCTTCCTTAATTATTTCAAAAGTACAATGATGTCACATTAATGGTGTATTTGGTATTAGGATTTATACCACTGTGATTTTAAATTCTCACATCACTAGGTGTGGATTAAATTTCTATAACAGCACATGAAAATCTGAGAGTATTTCTGGCTGTGATTCATAAATCCGGTGTCTGTAGTAACACCTCAATCACAGAGACTCGTAAAGCTCAAAATCAATGGATTAAGAATATATCCTGTATTTTAATAAAGGAAAGCTTAGACATTTCATTGTGAAGGTCAGTGGTGGTCATAATGTTATGCCTGATCGGTGTATAACATTATCCATTGATAGAAATAATGGGATCAGGTTGTGTTGATAAAGATTTAAACACGCAACAACAAATAACAGTTGGTAATTGTGACTTTCGCTTCAAGAATATAAGATAAAACCTGTTAGAAACGTTAGCTTTGCAGCTTCATCTCCAGAATACCTCAGTGGCACGAGCAGAGCGTCTCGGGGACGAGCTTTTTGTGAAAGCGCACTCTCTTCGCCGTATTGATGGGGGGCGTGGCTACGGAGAAACGAACACTGACGGGAACAGAGTTTGTAGAAAGTCGTGAAAAACACGTCTCGGACATTCTACCACTATAAACAGATTAAAACTATGTGTGGTGTGGTGTTCAATTGCAGTTACTGGGAAATTGGTGGGGTATAAGAAAAAATTCCTTAGATTATTAAAAAAATAAAAATAAAAAAGCATCATGTTGAACTATTCCCTTACTTTTCTCGTCATCTCTTAGAGAGTAATTCAATAAAGGAGATCAGGAACAGGATGAACAATCTGAAGGGTTTATGAATTTGTAATCAGATGTGGATCGTGCGAGATTTGTACTAAAATCAGAACATTCAAAATCGTGTCTTTTGTAGCCTAGTGCATTTAATTTGCAGCTTGGCAAAATTCGCTGATTTGCCGTGATGTTTTTGAGTGATTTCTATTGTAACTGCTTGAAGTGACTTTTTCTCCCACTTGCAAATTATCCCATCCAGCTTTAGGGCTATTAAAATCAATATCACTTGTCATATATTCAATGCAGGGCTGATTATTCTACTTCTAATTCTGTGGCTCCTCTGGCCATCAGGCTGTTCCACGAATATTCGACATCTGCTTGGAGCTTTCTGTACTCTGGACTCTGTACTCTTTGCTGTGTAGATGGCTCCACGTGGAAACCCAAAAGATTTCTCAAAAAGAGTTTGACGCTTGCTTTAGATTTGGTGATTCGCCTGGATACTGATTAATGGTACCTATAATGTGCTGCTTTAATCCTTAAGACTATAATGTGTACATATTGTGATTTTGTAACCTCACTGTACTGGAAGAGGACGGGTTTCGGTTCCTGTCAAGATTCCTCATCATGTTGTTTCAGGGAATCTTGTCTTATCGCTTTTTGGCTTGCTAGTAACGCAAAAAACCACAAAGCAGAAAACAGTCCAGCGACTATGTTATGTCTAAGGAGGCCTCAGCTTTGCATTACACCTACGAAAACCCTTATCGATGCTACAATCATTAACACATGCCCTCCTATGGTAACAAAAACATATTATAATTAAAAATGTTAATAGTACACAATCCCTTTATCAGTCAGTGTAGTCAGTATGCAAGCTTCGGTTGCTAAGTAACATAAAGGGCAAATATCAAGGCATAATGTGGGCAGAACAATGATGTCTTATTGGTGCAGAAACCTGTAACACACCAGAGAACATGCGGTTATACGACAGTAATCCACAACAATTTCTTATACCTGAGCAATTTGCCAACAATTGTAATGTTTTAATGAAAAACATGTCACACATTTTGTAAAGTTTTTAGGTTTTTTAAAACTATCCAAAGATCCATTGTATCTTTTTCAAGGAGTGGATTATCATTATTATTATTATTATTATTATTATTATTATTATTATTATTATTATTATTATTATTATATATTATTATTATTGTTGTTGTTGTTATTATTATTATTGTTGTTGTTGTTGTTGTTATTATTGTTATTATTATTGTTATTATTATTTATTTATTCAATTTATTTTTTATGTATTTATTTTATTTTTTTTTTATTTTTTTTTAAAGACAGTGAGAGCTATTTGCATTTTCAATAAAGAAGGAACCTAAAAAAAAAATCTAAAAATAGCCAAATTTTATTCGGTGGAAAAGTCACACTTCATTTATTATTGTCTAATACCGAGAAACCGTGACCTTAACGTCTGTCAATAATTTCCCAAGACTCATGAACACACAAGGTCAATGCGCAGTAGCTCAGTATCCGAAAGCCCAGCTCTGGAAAGTATTTTCCATCAGATGATTGTTTTTTTCTGATCCTATGCACCTATAAAAGAAAGCGTACATTTCAATTATCCCAGATTCGGGTCTGCGAGATCTTTGTGTGAAAGTTTTTCTGTGTTCCTGAATTATTCAGGAGGAAGGATGGAGCAACACCGCTCCTCATCCGATTAGTGTAGCACGTCCCCCGGTCATCCCCTCCAGCCTGACCTCGTTCTGTCTCTCTCAGGAAAAGCAGGGTGTATACGCTCTCATGTGATACTCTCTGCCTGTTCCCAGCACTTTATTCATGCTCTGTATGTGAACCAGCTGCCTCTTCTCCCTGTCTCATACTGTTTCCAAAGCTAAATTTACTCTCTCTGTCTTTGATTTGTTTTTTTTAGGGTCAGGGCTACAAACAAGCAGGCGTGCCTAAGCATTTATTAAGCCTTTGCGTCAGATTCTCAGTGGGATGCGGCGTTCAAAGAGGAAACTCTTCAATTTGGTGGCAGATTTGAGCAGCAGGTGGTGACGATGCCACCCTGATGTGGGATTGTTGTCACAGGAGTTTCACAGATTTGCTGGCAAGGAAGTAAGAGCTCAGTGGTTCGTTTTGTAAAATAAAAAGTGGCTGCTGCATTTGTGGAAGATTTTTTTTTCTCTGCCTGAATCCAGTGGAGGCAAGGACGCCAGCTTCAGGTGCTGATTATGTTGCATTTGCTATAATAACGTTCCCTAAAGATTGTAGGACATTCAATAATCAATGCACAAAATAATATTCTACATACAGCGGGTAAAATACATTGACAAGCCATAACATTATGACCACTGACAGGTGAAGTAAATAACACTGATTATCTCCTCATCATGGCACCAGTTAGTGGGTGGGATATATTAGGCAGCAAGTGAGCATTTTGTCCTCAAAGTTGATGTGTTAGAAGCAAGAAAAATGGACAAGCGTAAGGATGTGATCGAGTTTGACGAAGAGCCGAATTGTGATGGATAGACCACTGGATCAGAGCATCTCCAAAACTGCAGCTCTTGTGGGGTGTTCCCGGTCTGCAGTGGTTAGTATCTATAAAAAGTGGTCCAAGGAAGGACTTAAAGGATCTGCTGCTAACATCTTGGTGCCAGATACCAAAGCACACCTTCAGGTATCTAGTAGAGTCCATGCCTTGAAGGGTCAGGGCTGTTTCGGCAGCAAAAAGGGGGACCAACACGATATTAGGCAGGTGGTCATAATGTTATGGCTGATCAGTGGAGGTATTGAAAATGTCACCATGTTTCTCAGTAAATCTGACCCAAACAGTGCTCAATGGAACATTCAGAAGTTTTGAAATCCTTCTGTAACCAGTGCCATCGGTATGTTTTGCAGCAAAAAGGTTGTGAAAGTCTTGAGAGAGCTCTTTGCTTTTACCCATCAGGAGATGTTTCTTGTGTGACCTCTTGGTAATGAGACACCTTTTTATAGGCCATCAGTTGGAATTGAACCAGTTGATATTAATTTGCAGTGACCAGGGGCAGGATTTCTTTCTAATTTCAGCAGGTGTCTTGCCTTTCCATGCCTTTTTGCACCTCCCTTTCTTCATGTGTTCAATACTTTTCCCCCAATGTCATTTCACATTATTACACATAACTTAATTCATGGACATGGGTTGTTTCTAACATCTGGTGAAAATTTCATGTCAATGAAAAATGGTGACGTGTTCAATACTTATTTTACCGCTCTGTATGCTGTATCTCCATCACTGAGCATTTGAAGGCTTCAGAGTTGGTGTTGAACTCCTAGTTACACACCTCCAATGATTTATAATCACACTCTCTTGCTTTTGTGGTAATTCACACTCTTCGATGTTTATAATCATTTATAATCACACTCTCTGGTGTTTATGATAATTCACACTCTTTGGTGTCACCCAAATGAGGATGAGGTTCCCTTTTGAGTCTGGTTCCTCTCAAGGTTTCTTCCTCTTACCATCTCAGGGAGTTTTTCCTCGTCACTGTCGACTCAGGCTCGCTCATAAGAAATGAATACAAATAAATTTGTATAAATTACTAATATTAATCTTGAACTTTTTGTGCACTATTATGAGCTGCTTTGAGACAATGTCCATTGTTAAAAGCGCTATACAAATCGAACTGAACAGAACTGAATACAATAATAAGCAACACTTTTAAACAACCGCTCTCTTAGGTAGCTGGATCTAAACATTATGTATATGAACATGGACTGAATACAAACTAACTGTACAGACAGACAAGAATTTATTCACAAGCACAATACAAACAGCTCCTAAATAGAATTGATTTTTTACCATGTGATCGGTGTGCACCTTGTTTGCTCATTGTGGATGTGGGCGGAGTCATCCTGGAGCCTCACTTCCGTCCTGGATAAAGTTGATCAGTCAGAATGATTCTGTGTGAAAGGATGTGCATAAGAAAACCGCTGAAAAGTAGACCAGTGAAATGTCTTCCAGAGAGCCACCAGATTCCTTTCATCTGAATTTCGCCTTCAGAAAATGACAGAACAAATTAAATAGGCTTACTTCTATATATATGTGTGTGTGTGTGTGTGTGTGTGTGTGCCCATTTCATCTTTTTTTTTTTTTTGACAGACCTTGTGATACATCTTTAATGCTTAGACTTGGTAAGACTCATGAAAAGAAACTTTTATGATGATATACAAGAGCTGGATTTTAAAAGAAAAACAACAACAGCAAAAAAAATAATAAAAAGACCGAAAGAGAATATGTGTGCTCGGAGAACACGTGGCCTTTACAAAGATTAGATTTCTGTGCGATTTTATATCGAGTCAAGGTAGAATTTCCATTTGTCATGTCACATATGACGTTATATTTGTATCATACATATATACATACATACATACATACACACATGTGGACGTTATATGGACTTAATAGAGACTTTTTCCTCCTAGGTTTGTATATCATATGAGAGAAAGGTGAACGACACAAAACCAGCAAACACATCATTTTTCCCCGAACTGCAGCCTAACACACTCTGAGAAAAGTGTCATCTGCCTTCTTCCGCATACACGAGCTAAAAGATGCTCACGATTGGCTAGTTGTTAGCTGACGGTAGAGGAAATAGTCAGCGCTTTTCTCTTGGCTTTGATTCTTGTGGAATGACACTGAATATCTACAAAATTATATATATATATATCTAATTCTAAAGAGACAGTCTGCATATCACAGATAGCATATAAATAACCAATCACATGCTACAGATACGTAGCGTCACGTTCTTTTCACAAACCTCAGTCTTAATGACATAAGAAGGCATGTCACATTTATTTTCCCGGATCGAGGAGACTGAAAGCACTGGATGGTGTTTCATCATATCATTCATTGTCAGAAACCCACTGAGGTAGACTGGCAGGTTGTCACAGAAAAGATATTAGAAATAAAGGATTCTTTATTGCCTTTAGCTGCGTCCCAAATGACTGCACACTGTGCACTTACACTATACACTTTGTGCTCTAGTGTCAGGAGGAGGGTAGCGTTATCTCAACTGGGACACTAACGGTTTCTTATTAACCAGAAGTATAAGTCGTGTCCCAGTTGATGCCAGATGATGAACCGCAATTGTGTCAAATGCAATTTGACGCTGCTAGCTTTAGCTATGAGTTCATTTAAAAAGTCTCGTCCACTAGATTGTCGTCGGCCATCTTGAATTGCTTGGTAGCCATACCCTTCTTCCTCTACATAAGCAAAGCTGCCAGCTTTGGGTGCATGAAGAGTCCAACATTCCACACTCATCCAGATATTTCTTCTTCTTGTTCAAATTTTCAGCGTGAACAAACTATACTACTACAAAGACACACTAATTTTATTTCTAATATCTTTCTCTTATTAGAACTGTTTCATTTTTATATAACATAAGGTGTCCAACACACACACACACAATAAGTAACGTGTGTGAAAAAGATTTAATTAGCACAAGCTAAGATAAGCAGCTCTGAGAAATGAAGTTCAGTGTGCACCTTGTTTCACTGGAATTCTTTACATTTTGGCTTAACTCTGGTCTATTAAATAAGAAGGATTTGTATCTGGTCATTTTATTTACATTAACTAGAACACAAGAGTCATATACACCCACTAATCCCCACAAATAGGACATTTTTGACTAACTGAACTGAATCTAGCTTATTACGGTGTAAACGTATTGGAGGTATAGAGTCAGTATTGTTTAGTCACAAGAATAAAGAGCAATTCTATTGGTGCCCCTTATAGTTGTTTTTGCATTTAGAGCTCTGTAGATAACCAGTAAGATGAAAAGACGCCTTTCATCCACCAAAAATATCCATTGCATATTTATATATATATTTGTATGCACCGATATCCATTCCAAGAAAGAGTATGAATCTTATTTTGTTGTTGTTTTTATTTAAACATGATAGGATGAATGATTTGTTTGCATTTACCGGAGAGGCATTGCTTCTGGATCTTTTGTTGGAAGTGTCAGTCCCTCCTACAGCTGCAGTTGTGTCCGGTTACTCTTACATAAACACTGTAGATGTTTAATCCGGCACTGTGGATCAGAATTCAGTCATTTTCTATAGGTGAAATCTCAGCAACCCTATCTAGACATGTAAACATGAGAGAATAGAATATCTGTAAAAAAACAAACAAATGGGGTTCCTTATAGTATTTACACACACACACACACACACACACACACAGAAACAAACTTTCATTCATTCTTTTTTGGGGCAGCAGGTAAAATCGTGCACAAATCCAAAATAATCTACATTCAGGCTCTGACTGGGTTGTGGCACATGATCTTTTTAAAAGCTCTCCGAAAGTCCCGGTTAAAAATGGTGTAAATGATAGGGTTCACTGAGCTGTTGCAGTAGCCGATCCAGAAAAAAAGGTTGAACAGCGTGTCAGGTATCGTGCAGCTCTCCCTGCACACGGCGTGAAGGCTGTAGGTGAAGAAAAACGGGAACCAGCAGAGCACAAAGACACCCATAACCACAGCCAACACGAAAGTAAAGCGTTTCTCGCGCATCTGAGCCAGTTTGGCTTTGGACAGAGAGCTCTGTCGGACACGATTCACCGGCTCATCGTCACACGCTTCCGACGCGCGTGCTTCCAGCTTGGCACGTGCGCACACACACGCGACTTCCACTTTGCCGCCTCTGGCCGAGTGCGCATTGGAGACGCAGCTCTCTTCCAGATCGATGGCGTCCAGCTCACCTTGGTTTTGCTCTTTAGAGCCGTACACGCTCGGACTAGTCGCGTCGGACTTTCCCTTGCGCACAAAACCCGTCTCGGAGAGTGAGGGCTGGCGCGCCATGCTGGCTTTGGCCACAAACACGGTGGCGGCCCTTTGTTTGGCCACTCTGTAGATCTTGCAGTACACGGACACCATGATGAGGCCCGGTGCGAAGAAGGACACGGCGCACGAGGACAAGATGTACCACGTGTCGTTGTTTAGCAGGCACTCGAGCTCGTCATGCTTGGTCATGACAAGCGGTGGGAAAGAGATGACAGCTGAGATGATCCACACAGCGGCAATCATAGTCTTGACGCGGCGCGGCGTGCGCTTCAGGTTGTAGCTCACAGCGCTCGTTACTGACCAGTAGCGGTCAAGGCTGATGGCGCACAAGTGCACGATGGACGAGGTGCAAAAGAGCACGTCGAGAGCCAGGTAGAGCGCGCACCACGTGCTGCCGAAGTACCAGTAGCCCATCACTTCGTTGGCCAGAGAGAACGGGATGACCAGCGTGGCCACCAGGATGTCCGCCGACGCCAGTGACACCAGGAAGAGGTTCTGGGGAGCGCGCAGAGCGCGGCTCGTGAACACGGCCACCACCACAAGCACGTTTCCTATGATGGTGACCAGAATAATCACTGTGACCACCAGGATGATAAAAGCGGCCGCGCAGCGCGAGTGCGGCGGAAGTTTGGGCGCGCTCGTGCCGTTCGCGGAGGAGTTGAGCGCAGGAAAACTCGCCTCCGCTATATCCATTCTTTATGCATTTGCTCGGAGTCACCCATTGCGTCCATCCAAGCCTGCACGCTCCATTCAGTTTTTATTCCAACTAAACACTATGTCGGCGTTCCACAGTTTGCCCCGAATTGTGGACGACGGAATTATGTCTCTGGTCTTCGTCGTCGCTTGCGCGCTGTGTCCTCTCATGCCCAGTCATTCTGACCCAGGAAAACTGAGTGCAAGTAATAATCCTAGATATAAAGGATATACTTCCAATTCTTACCGCTTCATTTTATGGAGAAAAAAGTCTGCAGCTGGCGGAAATGCTACTTCTTTTCGTGACCGTAGCTAATCTCTTGCGTTTCGCGTAACGAATGTGGGAGTGTTGGAGCTGGCATGTCACTTCAGGTTATGCGCTTGTATGTGCAGAGAGAGAGAGAGCGAGAGAGAGAGAGAGAGAGAGAGAGAGAATGGGCGGAAGCAAATACGTGGTGCGGGACTTGTGTGTGATTTCACACTTTTATGGCATATTGTAAAGAAAACCTCGAATCATCGACGCCAATTGCAATCACATAGCAGGCGATATACTACTGCACGAGTGCACGAGCGCATATTCCTCGCCACATGTTATCCCATTTGCTATGATAAACGCTATTACGCATTAATACGTTATATCACCGTGTCATAAGCTGGGCATTTTGGAGACACGCGCGTATGAATTTGCACCCAGTGCTGCGCTCCCCGACGAGGCTTAATAGCATTAGGAAGTAATGAAACGTTTCCTGAGACATTTCAGGAACAACTTCTTTCACATCACGCCGGTCTTGGAGGCACTTCGCCATTCAAATCGCTGAATGTCCTCGTGCGTCAAGAGCCGCGTCTCATTACAACCCCATTACCTGCTATCAGGGTCTCTAAAGAAACAGAGGTTTAGACCTAAACGCCAATTCCAAAGTTGCTATCTATAATCTGAGTAAATGCTTCAGAAAAGTGCAGCATTGAAATGTCTCTCAATGATTTTAATCATCCAGAGTATTTCTCATATAGATTATTCAATTCCCTAACAGCTAAAATCAATCTAAGGGCAACGTGACTCTCTCTCTCTCTCTCTCTCTCTCTCTCTCTCTCTCAGACTTGGGATGGTACAATCGAGATTACTTTTTACTCTTTTGTAGCTCATGTACCTATCCATCATTTGGAAACGAGAATATATTAGACCTTTAAAACAGATTATGTTCCATTATTGATCCTTAATCCTTTAAAATCTTTTAAAAGCTTCATTCTGAAATTCCACATTCACCTTCTGGAATTCCATCTAACACACACCCAGATAAAAGATCAAATATATGACCAAAAGTATGTGGGCCTTCGCCAAACTGGTGGAAATCTTATTTACTCTACATCTAATCTAATCCAATCTACCTTTATGAGAGTCACACATAGAAGTAGGTCAGGGCTGAATTTTTTGTACCTGACCCATGCCCCCCCCCCTTATTGATT
Source organism: Hemibagrus wyckioides (assembly GCF_019097595.1). Lineage (NCBI taxonomy): Eukaryota > Metazoa > Chordata > Actinopteri > Siluriformes > Bagridae > Hemibagrus > Hemibagrus wyckioides. The sequence goes on from NC_080727.1 coordinate 19,567,467, forward strand.
ATTACCTGTTTCTTTTTTATCCTTTCTGGTCATTTAAATTATATATATAGTACATATTGGGTGTCATAAAAATGGCTGCAAGTATCAGGGTAAGGAAGGCCAAAGAGGAGGTATATGGATGTAATAAATGAGGATATGAAGCTTGTGGGTGCAAGTGTTGAGGATGCAGAAGATAGGGATAGGTGGAGAGAGATGATTCGCTGTAGCCACCCCTGAAGGGAAAAGCCGAAAGAAGAAGAAGAAGAAGAAGAAGAAGAAGAAGAAGAAGAAGAAGAATCAGGGTAAGATGTTTTTGTTAAATTTCCTACCTTTACCTAATATACAGCGATCAGGCATATCATTATGAGCAGTGACAGGTTAGATGAATAAGACTGATGATCTCCTCATCATGGCACCTGTTAGTGGGTGGGATATATTACGCAGCAAGTGAACATTTTGTTCTCAAAGTTGATGTGTTAGAAGCAGAAGTTTGACAAGGGCCAAATTGTGATGGCTACACCACCTGATCAGAGCATCTCCAAAACTGCAGCTCTTGTGGAGTGTTCCAAGTCTGCAGTGGTCAGTATCTATCAAAAGTATCCTTTAAGTCCTGTGAGTATCCTTTAAGTCCTGTCCCATGGAGGCCCGTGAAGTCCCCGCCTCAGAACTTACAGGATTTAAAGGATCTGCTGCTAACATCTTGGTGCCAGATACCACAGCACACCTTCAGGGATCTAGTGGAGTCCATGCTTCGACGGATCAGGGCTGTTTTGGCAGCAAAAGGGGACCAACACAATATTAGGCAGGAGGTCATAATGTTACTTAGACACGGGCTACTATCTGATGTTTGTGCTTTATAATTAAGATGAGCAGAAAAGCATCTCGATAACCTTGAGGTGGATGAGCTTCAGGTTTCACTCAAGTCAGACAAGAAACAAGAATATGGGGGTCCAGTGGGCACAGACTAACCCAAACCGTATAGCCGAAAACTGGGGGGAAAAGGCAAAGCAACGTTTTATAGACAATTAATATAGACATGCTACGATGTTTTTCTTAGACCTTAAGAAACATGTCTGCTGCATTACTTGTTCACCAGCATCAAAATTTCCATTTGAAAATCTGTACTTTTAGACTCTCTCTCTCTGTCTTTCTCTCTCTCTTTTTCTTTCTATATTAAATAATGGAAAACTAGGGAGCATTTGAATTACAATAGAGTCTGTCCATCACTGTGCAATTGGAGTGCATCATATTTCGGCTCGTGTAAAGCCATGAGCTCTTCTTATTCCCTTTCCATTTATTGTAAATCACTCTTAATAAGACCATCCAGTAAACAAACAGACACCAGTATGAATGTAAATCAGTTTGGATTAAACGTCAACACTAAAAAAGGTTATTATACGAACAGGTTTGCCAAGTGAAATTCATTATGAGTTCTAATGAACGCTATAGACGTGCGCTTATGTAATTGTGTTTTGGAGTGTTTTTAAGAGCTTGCTGCAGGAGCAGTTCGCCGAAGAGCTGCTGGAGATTGTTGTACTCGCTCGCAGTCCTGAAGAAGACACTCAAAGCTGTTTTCTCTGAAAGCAAATCCCACTCGATGACAGGTTATCTGAACTTGGTGTGAGACAGCTGGGAAGAGGGAAAAGGAGTGCCAGAGAGAGAGAGAGAGAGAGAGAGAGAGAGAGAGAGAGCTAGGAAAAGAAAAAAGGAGAGTGAGAGAGGGAGAGAGAGAGAGAGAGAGCTAGGAAAAGAAAAAAGGAGAGTGAGAGAGGGAGAGAGAGAGAGAGAGAGAGAGAGAGAGCTAGGAAAAGAAAAAAGGAGAGTGAGAGAGGGAGAGAGAGAGAGAGCTAGGAAAAGAAAAAAGGAGAGGGAGAGAGAGAGAGAGAGAGAGAGAGAGAGAGAGAGAGCTAGGAAAAGAAAAAAGGAGAGTGAGAGAGGGAGAGAGAGAGAGAGAGAGAGAGAGAGAGAGAGCTAGGAAAAGAAAAAAGGAGAGTGAGAGAGGGAGTGAGAGAGAGAGAGAGCTAGGAAAAGAAAAAAGGAGAGTGAGAGAGGGAGAGAGAGAGAGAGAGAGCTAGGAAAAGAAAAAAGGAGAGTGAGAGAGGGAGAGAGAGAGAGAGAGAGCTAGGAAAAGAAAAAAGGAGAGTGAGAGAGGGAGAGAGAGAGAGAGAGGGAGGGAGAGAGAGAGAGCTAGGAAAAGAAAAAAGGAGAGCGAGAGAGACAGAGAGAGAGAGAGAGAGAGAGAGAGCTAGGAAAAGAAAAAAGGAGAGTGAGAGAGGGAGAGAGAGAGAGAGAGCTAGGAAAAGAAAAAAGGAGAGTGAGAGAGACAGAGAGAGAGAGAGAGAGAGAGAGAGAGAGAGAGAGAGCTAGGAAAAGAAAAAAGGAGAGTGAGAGAGGGAGAGAGAGAGAGAGAGAGAGAGAGAGAGAGAGAGCTAGGAAAAGAAAAAAGGAGAGTGAGAGAGACAGAGAGAGAGAGAGAGAGAGAGCTAGGAAAAGAAAAAAGGAGAGTGAGAGAGGGAGAGAGAGAGAGAGAGCTAGGAAAAGAAAAAAGGAGAGTG